>NW_008752045.1:356903-367129 GCF_000715545.1 Opisthorchis viverrini | reverse complement strand
GAAGTTGATGAATGGAGTTGCTCTGCGTCAGGACGCGTAAAACTGACGGGAAGCAACGTGATAACCGGACCAGCACAATGGCGTAGACGAAGTTAGGTGGTATACCTCAGAACGAACGAAAATCCTTAATTGAGGATCTTCGTAGGTAACTTATAGCCACATGTTGCACATGGTCTTGTGGTTGGGGGCTCCCAAGTCACTTGATGCCAGCAGTGATCTCAACCGAGCCAGAAAACCGCACAGCAAAAAGACGACCGTTTACAGGGATCCAGCCCACTGGGCCCCAGGCCTGGGTGCATCCTTCACGCCAGAGAGGCAATCAGCCATTTCATCAAGAAAGCCAAATGCTTGAAGAGGGAAATGCAGAAATCCGAACTCGCCCTAAAAAGCCTGAGATGCGCGGCAGAAGTGGGGTCTTGTGTCTACTTCAGTTACATGAAGGGAAAGCAGGGTTTAGGCAAAAGATGCCTGGCGCCTGATGTGAGTGAACATAAGGCAATGAAAGCTATACTAATGGTCAAGTCTTTTGAGATTGCTATGGGACTAGCCTACTTTATCTTGCAGGTCCATAGCGAAAACAAGGAAATGCCGTCAACCGGCCGGCATGCACATTGACAGGGATGCATTGTTTATAAGGATCAGTTACTGAATATTCCGAAAAGTCCATGTCCGGCTGCTCGCAGAGGTCAAGTCCAACCGAAGTCCAAAGGACGATCTACAGAAATACTGAAACTATCCCCATCGAGACATCGGGCGACATCAGTGAAGCCACTGCTATAAAAAAACCCCAATCCGTGAATATCACTATTACCACAACTTTTCGATCCTCCACTTTTGTGACCTATCAGGAGTTCGTGAAAGGCTCCGTAGAATTTTAATGATAAATAGAACCTTAATTTGGTTCGTGTGCACCGCAACAGCGTTTATAAGTGTTCGTTCCAGTCGCTCTCCGTCTTTCCGTAAGGTGTAACGCTTCTTTAAATATAATCCCCGGCGACTTACAAGGGTCTCCACATGCATGTGATGGGAGTGTTGTTGACACAAATCAGTGATACCTACAGCGCCATTCAGCGACTATGTATAACTATAGAGTCGAAAATGAGGTATTTATCGCGCAGGTCCAATTTGTATGTGACGAACTAACGATAAATTGTTTCCGAGGTTGTGGTAATAGCATCAGCCCCAATCCGTACCTAAGTCAACAGAATTCACGACGGAGACGCCAGACCGAACCTGTAATACGCACGCTATGGAAGCACCAGGGGACAGTGATTCTCCGAAGGCAGATGTTCACGACGACTTCTGTCGATGGAAAACAGAAACGAAGATCATGAGCCAGAGCCCAGTAAGCAAGGTTGTACATCACCAGTACTTACATATGAATCAATCAAAATGACAGACAGCGTTTACTACAAACCTACCCGCGCTGCATAGCGCGGCGACGCAATGTGAAACCCTAGGACGGCTACTTGAACCTGATTGGTCAGAATACTGGGCCACATAGAATCGAGGCAATCCGCGCCCTGATTGGTGGAAAACTTGGGACCACGTATTGGTACACAACGCCGAGGCTTTCGACCCAGCTTCCCCGGTCGGTTTCCGTTCACATGAAAGGCGATGGCGACCAAATGCTGTAGCACTGCTCCCTAAGCTACTCGCGCAGGGCAGCACTTCCCAGCACGAGGGCTCCACCAAAAAAGCGTCTAAAAGCTTTTTGAATTGGACATCAGATGCAACGTGAGCAGCTGTCGGAGAAAAGTTAATCTACGCATCAACTATCCGAAATGAAAAACAATGTTCCCTGATAAAGGTTGCCCTCTGGCCTCGAAAATCATCTTACCATGCACCCGACGTGTTGTTTGGGTAAACTGTGAAAAACCTGTTGGCCAAACCCTGTTGAGGCAGGCCGTAGTTAGGTATTAGGTCTTCTCTGAGGCAACAACACTCCAGAGGAAGCAAGCCAATCACCGCGAATTGTGTTTCTCAATCAACAGATTTAAGGTGGGCAACTAATTTCGTGGCGGCTCGTTGGAGACGCTCGATAAGCCTGACGTCTTTATTGCATCCCGAGCAAGAAACATGGTTCACGTATTCAAGAAGCGGTCTGACGTAGACTTCATAGAATGTCTCGAAGTCCATTCTAGTAATAGGGAAGGTTCTCTGAAACATTCGTTGATCGATGAATGCTCTTTTAGTCGATTTTTCACGGTGCAGTTTGAAGGACGTGTTTGGTGAAGGTTAGATACCTAAATCCTTCTTGTTGTCTGTCCTCTCAATGTTTCCCCGTCTACTTTCAGCATGCCCCACAGAGGCTTTTGCTGAGTTCCCTCCGAAAATCATATGGGTGCACTTTTTTTACTGAGGGAAACGATCCATTCCAACGACCTCTGCTTTCCATCGTCCATATCCAATTCTAAGACACTCTCAGTTGAAACCTAGGGTTTCAAGTAATCGTTCAAGGTGACATTCGCTTAGAACACATTTGAAAATTCGTTTACGTTAATCAGAAACAGCAGTGATCCCAAAACTGAATCTACTGGAACGCCAGTTGTGGNTGGAACGCCAGTTGAGGTTTACGCCGAAGAAGAGTAGGTCCACTCTACCCTAGTTCGGAATGTTCTGCCTGGTGCGAAAACTCTAATTCACAGTACGACTTCGCTTGAATCCCGCTAGCCTCGAGTCTGTGGAGCAGCGTAACGTGTTGGAGTCTACCGAAAGCCTTAGAAAAGTCTGTAGGTGAGCCATCCAGCTTCCTTGACTTAGGTTGAGCTGTTCATAGACATTTTCGTAGCGCAAGAACGGTCCTGGAGGAATCGGTGTTAAACCGCAGATATCAGGTTGTTGGTGGTAAGGTGATCTAGGATGACCTGCCCATGATGCACGCCGTCAGATATCACGGTATGCTAGTGAGGCTAGTGCGCCTGAGCCTGCCGGGTGGTAGTTGGTCGCCATTTTTGTGGATTGACGTAACAATCGCTCCATTCTAAGCAGAGGATTGGTTGCATTCATCGAGTGACTGACGACAGACATATTAATGTGCCTTGTCAGCGCGAGCAATGCTTCCTTTGTAGTGGTCTGGCTACCCAATAAGTTAGTTTACCAGGAGTGTGTGGCAAAGAAATAAAAATAATTACGCTAGGTTGGGTATACAAAAATAAAGAGATCAGATGGAACAGACTCACTAACAATTGTTCTCAGTAAAATAGGTCCTCGTTGGCCCACATCAGCGAATAAACAATAATCCAATTATGTTGTTCCAGAGGTCTTCTACTGAACAGTTCCCACATATAATAGATTCCGAAGATGTCTGAAATGTTTTGGTACCAGAGTTAGTACATGAGACTCGCGAATGACCGCTGCAAGCGCGAGCGAAATCAGAAGAGAGAGTCGAAGCACGTGACCACGCTTGTATTATGTGAAATTGTACAAGTGCGTGTTTTTTGTAGCTTTTCCTATTTAAACAAAAAACGATTATCCAATCGATGAAGTACGTAATGTTATAATGGAAGTAAAGTAAAGGTACAAAACGCCACACCTTCCGGACTGTCAGGCGAACCTAATCTGCCCCCAGCTCAGTGAATGTGTTTGTCTTGTGCTAGTGTTGAGGATTTCAATCGTATTGTTCAGCTTTAGCACCCTTTCTGTGCCTAACTGCCACCCTACCAGAAGACAGCACGAAGGCCATGACACTGCCAAGTCGCCTCAGATCAGGCAGGGTAAGCAAAAAGGCGGGAGTTGGGTTTGAAACGCGGACCTTCCGGTCTAGCTGTTGGGCCACCTCGCCTCCCCCTCATTGAATGCCACGTTTGTTAAAGGTATTGGGATTGCACCAAAAATTATGGCATCTCATCAGCCCTACCTTATGTCACAGTCGAAGATGAAAACGCTAAATCTTGCACCGGACCCTTTGACATAATGACACTCCGTGTCCCTTCATTAAAGCGCTTCGTTTGGCTTAAACAAATAAAGCCTGACATGATAAAACTTCAAATAACCCCTCGAGTTCGCACACTTCACTCTTCATCTACTAAACTGATCAAACCCCGCGTTGGACGCCAACACACCTGCAGCCCCTCCAGTCGTGAAAGCCATGTTCTTGGCCGGATCTCTTAGCCACATTTACGATAGCCAAATCTTACTATAGATCAGGTTCCGCCAGAGTGGCCACCCGCATGTTATTTGCTGACAAAAATACCTACGCACTTCCTCATATCTTACACGAGATCTGACAAAAGATTGACTATGACTCGCTGGTCAAATGATTGCTTTCTAAGCTCTTCATACTGCCAAGCTTGAGATAACTTCCTGCATACGTGGCTTCCCAATAGGTGATTTCGTATTAGGCGACAACATTGCTATTAATTTACAGAAATCAACACACTCTGTCTAACACCATCTTATAACTCTAGTTTTTCCAACCGGGTTATCTTCCCGGTCGTCCAGGCGAGTGGAGTTTTTTTTACTAATATTGCACTCATTTAATCTTCGAGTCGCAAAGATCGCAATTTTTAAACATTGCGCGCGACCAACCACGGAATCCTGTCCTGCATTCTCTTTCCTCTGTACCCAAAATTGCAGAAAAGAACTTGGAATTGTTCAACGCTCATCCAACGTAACCTGTTCCTGCGGTCCAGCATTCTCATCTACTTATCTCTTTGCATAATCTCAGGTCTCCAACAGCTATGGCCAAATCTAACTCTGTTGCACCGTCTTTTGCACCGAAGTGCCCCCAATGTAAGGACCAAACCAAACATAAATTCCAGTTCGCGCTACAAATACCGTTGGTCAAGCAACCTCTTAATGTGCTCATGCTCACGCCAACCTATGCCAATACTTCGTAGTTTACTGCGCAAACACCCGAACACCTCCGAAATGACACACAATCATAATTTGCATGAGCCCGTAAATTACTTCCTTCCTTGTGAAGCCACTGCGCCCTACACAAAACCCAGCTACCCATTCTTTCTGTCTGCGAATCGGTTCCAAAGCACCTCTGAGTTTGGTAACGATAGAGTGAGTAGGAAAAAATAATACTACTCCCTCCATTATATCTTGCTAGCTCTTTGACTTCACTCAACTCACTTTCGCCTACAGTGACTGCTTGATATGGCGTATTACTGGCCTGGCTTCTTCTGTAGGTGACCTATGCCTCGTCGTAGATAGAACATCGCTCTAGATTACTCTGTCATATCTGTTTAAGATCCAATGGTTTGTATTTCTTAACTTTAACGGTCAGAATTTCTAATTCCTGGAGAGCATTGTGCGTCCTCAAAAATAAACTCTGTGGTGATGCGCACCGCGTGAAATTCTTATATGGATGCATAGCAACATTCCGTTGCCGTTTAGCCACAGTACACACGCTTGTTAAGATTGCCATTCTATTCCCCTTACCGCACTTGTAGCCGGTGTTCTACATGACCCATCTGAGATCTACCTCTTCCAGCGACTGTTTGTTGTTTGCCTGTTTGAACTGACTGCTCTTCTTAACTAGCCTAGCTTTCCTCCTGTCCGCAAAATAATTGGCAGGCGGAGCTCTTCAATAATGAACAAGTCGCGATTATGATTGCTTGGTGTGTCATCTTGCAGGTCCGCCAAGCATGCAGGAGGGCTGAACATCTTGTGGTGTGATCGGGTATGGTCTACTGGAAATGTAGCGCTGTTGCTTTCCCCCAATAGCATTGCGTGCATCCGTCCTCCCTCTGGCGGCACGAATGCATCGTCGATCGCCGGGTCCTGGGTCTGCTCATTTACCTGAGGAATCATTTACTGATGTCTGTCTGTAGATGTTCCGTTGCATCTAACTCGTTCCTTCTATTTTTATGGCGACGCTATGAATTACGAATGATGTATAGCTGCTATTTCGCCTCTCTCACAATAATCCGTGTGCTTATGGCCTTTTTCATAGTGCAAAGCTCTTTCCACTTTCGTCTAATTTGAGATACCACCGCACCAGACAAGCGTAACGTGCATTATTCCGCCCATGGAAGTGACCGCATAAGAACGAAGCTGGCATCTAGAGGTATTTTGGGGTGTACTTCTCGTCAACTGAAGCTGTGAGCAGTTCTATGGGAACTGATGATCCTTACTCTTGCATTCACATTTCCTCCAAAATTATGGAACAGATCCACAAGGTGACCTGAAGGTTGATAAGTGTCATTTTCCAACACTTTGGAAGTTCCATCCAACCATTCATTGTGTCCGCTATCCCTTGTCACACTGCATTTTGAGACGCCACCCCATCGCTGGCACTCCAAAAGAGCTGGAGATTACTGCACTGGCTGTTTCCTCATCCTACCAAGAATTTTTAGTTGACTCACTCTCAGCACTAAACAACGAGATATCCTTTACCACCTGCACTAGCACATTGCGTCATTATTTCAGCAAGACCTCCTGTCAATAACTAAAGAAATACCTATGCTGGGTTGTTCCATTCCTTGAGCACTACAGAAGAATAAATTTGACAAGCTTAACCAGCACCTTATAAATAGGATAAGCAGCCCATCCTGTTCACTAGCAATTACTGACCCTCCCGAGGATATTTCCACACCGAAAATCGCTTTAACAAACCGCCAGTTGGTCCATGCATTTTTATCGTAGATCGTGATCCTGACGTTCAAACTGCCATATATCCGTCACGTGATGCTCCACACTTAACCATTTTAGCTCTACGATTGTCGTAACTCTGACGGGTCTTGATCGCGATATCCGGAGCATTTTTGCCGTGTCAGTTTGGACATAACATCATCTTTGCCCACCACTTTGTTTTACTGTTTCGCCTCTGCTCAACCGGTGGTTCCTACATTGGACATCATTTTCGTGTTCATTCTGACTTTAATAATAAGGTTATACCTATTGGTGTACCATCCACAAGCCCAAAATGAACATTATCATTATTTTTGACCCTCTTATGCATCCTATATCTATTTAGCGCTACAATGAAGAAAGCGCACAATGTACTAGAGTGAACAACTGCAGATAGTCTTTTCAAGCGAGCACGTCGATATGAATCACGAAGCTGCCGCTAGATCTACCAATTCTCAGGGAGGAATTCAAAATTTTTCCTGCAGTTTGGCTATCTCAGAGAGGTAGAACGCCCTAATTCCTTTAGGTTTTCATATATGTGTACCCATAGTAGCGCAGTAGTTTTCATCAGGTTATTCTCAAGTTCGCGGGCGTATCTGGGGGTCACCTAGTGAATCACGAAAGCTGGACCACTCTACTTTTAGAACAAAAGCACCAAACATTCCTAGACTTAGGCACCAGAGTGAAGCTTCTATGTGCTTTGCTACCTCGGTGGTAGTCATACAGTTAACAGCACGCGAATTGATCTGTGCGGGGAACAGAAAACAATATCATTCTACCGTGATAGATCCGTTATCTATCAAAGGCTATGTTTCTGAGAACCTGACGTGCACGGAACAGCCCAAACATGCGGAGGTAGCTACAGTTTGTCCCTTGAAATAGTACAAGAATTCAAAGGAAAAATTGAGTCCGTGGTACAGGAGCATGTTAAAAACCCGTTTGAACAGATAGGCATATAAGTGTGCCTAGACAAAAGAAAATTGTCCAAATCCCACAAATACGGAGGGCGATCTTTGTGATAGAATACTAACCTGTCATTCCAGAGAGAAAACCCGTCGAAAGAATAAACACGGACCAATTTCATTATGCCTGTTTGGAACTATTGGTCCCTTAAAGGAGAATGCCGTCATTCGTAAACACCAACCATAATCGGGAAATCTAAACTAATTTCGCAAAATCTACCGGTATTTCAAACTTACGAACTTCATAGCAAGAACACGAAAACCGGTAGAAATTTTCAGTCATAAGAACAAGGATTCAAATAACAATAATAATGTATATACCCAAAATGTGGGTGGCATAGCGCCTGGCATGGTCATGCGTTTACAGTCGGAGTGGGGCATCGTAGGGGGGTTTGCGGGTAGTGGGGATTGCGGGAAGAGAGGACAATTACATAAACAAAGGGAACTATTAGATGAAATAACAATAACAGGTTTCTTTCGCAACGTGTCGGGAACAATGGGTATGAGGTCCGACCAATTCAAAGACTCAGTCGGCTGAAATGAACTAAAACTGGAAAACCATTGCTGGCCATGAGTGCCCTTGGGCGGTTGGGTAAATGGCTACAGTCACAACGAGCAAAAGTGGAGGTGGAGATGGGGTAATTCGAACTGGGGGAACATGGCAAGTTTAGTCTCCAAAATATGGTGCAATCTGAGAACAAGCAGGATCACTAGTTGCACTGTTGTTGGGAAGGTGAAAGGGTGAGTTTGGATGGGGACACGGAGGTGCTTTAATTCGAACGAGCAGTCCAACAGGTTGAAATGAATGTCATGGTGGAAGTTGGGGTCAACGAAACGACTAGTCAAGGGGGCTCGGTTGGGAGGAGGATTGAAACAGTTGCGAGTGTGCTATCAAACTGAGTATGGCAGTGCCGTGCCCTCATCGACCTGACATGCTTCAGTTTTTGGACAGCCCCGAGACGGACGTCACAGTTGAGATGATTCAGCTGGGGATGTGCAGTTCATGGAGCAGCGGTATTCATTTCAGCCCGGTCGAGGAAACAGGCTGGAACGAAACCGATATGGGATTGTAGGTTTTCTTGGTCCGCCAGGTGAAGTGGAGATCAGCTAACCAGGTCGTCCAAAGCGGGCACTTCCGCAGTTCAAAGCTTGGGAAGGTGAGGGGATGGGAGGAGATTCGCAAAACAGTGAGTTTGAGGGGATATAAAATGGGATAATATGCATCAATATACGCAGAAAGAAAAACTTGTCGTCTGCTGCAACTAGGGTGATGACAGGTGATTACATGGAGTAGATAGATTTGTGCTTAGTAGGCTAGCGACCAGGGGCTGAGTTCGCTAACATGCGATACTATATCACAAGGGAACTGGTGAAAGCCGATATAAGCGCCCAGAAGCGTGGTATGCAATCAGATATGTAAGGGCTGGCGGGAATGGACTTCTAAGCTAACTGGTTAATTGAGTGTTTATTACATGAGTTGGATAATACCAGGAGAGAAAGTGTGTGCTTGACAAATAGTCACCAGTCCCCGACGCACAGCTATCAGCTCTAATCTCTAGGTGGTACACAGCGGTGAAGAATTTCGTGTCTACCCCTGGGAGTTGTGAGTAGATGTATCCTCTGTTTCGATGACGAGTTGGGCTTTGATGCGGTGTAGCCTCTCTTCTGAGGAAGGCAGATACAGCTATGCTCGCCGATGCAGTCCATGGGCATTGCAAAGTATCTTCGGGCTATCCGAAGTGAACTTTCAATAATCTGTTTTGGTTTTTTTTACAGATGAGAGACCAGTTTTTCATCTGTGGTTTGCCAGAAACAGTTCATGATCAGCACGCAGCTGAAGGAGTCGATTACCGCTGTCTATGCGGCGAGTATGGGCTCCGAACCAACTGTGGTTCCAAGGAGCTCAGACGACCTAACTGAGCGTTCAAATCGCCTCCAAGGATCACAGTTTTATGGCGTTTTGGTTGAGGAATGAGCCCAGAAAGCTCTTGCTAAAAATGATCCTTTTCCACCTCGGACCTGCAGTCCGTTGGGGAATAAGTTGATACTACAAACTGGTACCGATTTTATGCCGAGAGTCATCCAGCGTGATTGAGCTAGATAACCGGATGGCGCATAGGCGACTGTTCAATGGGATCCAATCCAGCAAAGCGCGTTCAGCTCTGGGGCTGAGTGCAACTTCCACGCCATATATTCCACGCGTCATCGCTTCTGGGTCATCGGACACACGGGGGAGAAATGTGAAACAGTTGATTTCATTCTTGGCGTTCTGAGGTGGACAACCACTGTCGGAGCGCTGTGCACAAGACAGATCCACCAAACAGTAGCTCAACGTGAGAGTTCAAGGAGACGAGATACCAAGTGATTTCGATTACGCAACAACTGAAAGGATAATTGGCTTTGATATCTCTACCCAACGGGGTATGGATTGGCACAACACCCAGTTTGTTTAAAAGGACGATGTGAAAGAACTTAGTGAAATGCAGCTTTTCGCATCTCGACCGTGTCAGGTTGAACATGGCATCATCTGCGCCATATTTTGCCCACCCCTTTGTGTGAAAATGTTGACGGTCGGTCTCTTTGTCTTTTTGAACAACATCAGTCATCACAACTATGCGCTATATTACGTTGGATTTCAAAAAGTCTCTTAGCGTGACAGGTCCTTGATTCCCCGATTGTAAT
>NW_008752045.1:355281-356865 GCF_000715545.1 Opisthorchis viverrini | reverse complement strand
CATGTGTGTTATTAATACTCGGGATATATTTATGTATGTATACTCCCGAAATTTTTGACTACCTTGGCTGGGTGGGCGTCGAGTTTTATTGTGGCAAACGATATATGTTCCGTCCAAACTTCGCCGCTCTAGGCGTGTGCTTATTTTGCAGTCGAGGAAACGTCGCTACAGTCACCTATGTGTAGGCATATGTCAGCAAGTGGTACTTGTCGGACGCTTCTCCAGCATATCAATGAAAAACAAGCGTAATCCAGTTTGGCGAGTTTTTTGACGCAACACCTATCCTGCAGATATGAGCCCCATACCCCCTTGATCACAGATGAGGTGGGTACCGGATATCCGGTTATGTATGCCTCTGTGGAAAGCGAACAATTTGCTTTGATGTGTAAACTGTCTTGGTTGTTCAGGAAGATGCTGGGTGAGCACCATCAAGTGAAATATTTCGTCGTAGCCAAATCGGGTTTGAGAGTGGTGTTAGGGTGTTTTCATGTTGTACCCTTTCTATTTTCTCAAAGCTATCAGAAAGCACGTTCATGTCATAAAACATCCGGTTTTTTGGAAAAAACGTACATTCGCTGCTGGACAATGTTCCGACTTTGAAACCAAGCTCTATGTGTACAGACGATTCCTCCACTTGAACAACCCTACTTCCTGACCCCACTCAAATCCTAACCGTCCAAGACCGCGTTGACCCAGCAGTGGTTTTTGGTTTCATTTAAAATTGACCGACCGGATCAAAGCAGTTCTGCTGCTTTACCCGATACGCTTTCGGTTCCTCATCTCCCGCAACTTTCAGTTTTCTTATCACGCGCCTTTGTTCCTCATTTTCAGATCTTGACGGCCTCATCTCGCTTTAGCTGTCGCTAGATGTACAAGCTGAGAATATTACGCGGAGTTTTTCTAATCAGTTCGCGGATTCCAGCGGTATGTTGCTCATGACACTGCTGGAGTGAGCGGCCATCTGTTTCCCAAGTCGTCGCATTTCATTACCGGTTTAAGAGATATGACACGAATTCAAACAATAACATATTGTATAATACCGCTGCATTCCCCAAAGATGGTAAGATCACAGAATACCCATTGCAAATTCCACCCAGT
This sequence comes from Opisthorchis viverrini, assembly GCF_000715545.1. Lineage (NCBI taxonomy): Eukaryota > Metazoa > Platyhelminthes > Trematoda > Opisthorchiida > Opisthorchiidae > Opisthorchis > Opisthorchis viverrini. The sequence continues at coordinate 355,767 of NW_008752045.1, read as the reverse complement.
AGTTGGGTTTTTGGCTTAGTGTTGCGCAGAGGCGGGCGCAATGATGACGTCTCCTCGTATGGTGACGAAAGGTTTGCAAGCCTATTGCCACGCTCGGCGAACAGATCAACATTCACCTTATCAGCAACCAATAAACTCACTCGAACTACCAATATGTCAACAAACTATTGTCGAGTTCGTTGTTCATTATTCAACCTTCCTGTTGGTCCGCCCCTGATCTATATTGTGTCGTGGTCGATTTGTATGTTGTTTGATTGGTTGTCGCCGTACCTCCATTTTTAATATATTCATGATCCCCGCTGGGTGATTTTCGGGTCTCCCCTCAGCGGGATCGCAGTTATTTTTGACCCGTTTAGTAAGTGAATTCGGTGAGCCCCGAGGTGATACAGATATCTTGATCCCATTGGCCGTTTTCACCCGAACGCCGGTTATCCTTGATTTTATTCGCGGACTGGTGATTATTTGTCAGGCACACACTTTCTCTCA
>NW_008752045.1:339151-352814 GCF_000715545.1 Opisthorchis viverrini | reverse complement strand
CTGACTGTAAACGCATGATCATGCCAGGCGGCATGTCACCCACAAGTTGGGAATAAACATTATTATTATTATATTATTATTATGAAGAGCCCTTGTAATTTTGGATCCCTAACCATGCCACCTCAGGTGTGAGTAAGTTTACTTCGTTAATGACCACTGTTTAGGTCACCGTTCCTTTCCCAGGAAAATCCCATTAATCGCAACCCCCATCAGTCATGCTCTTACTCTGACTGTAATACTATGATCATGCCTGACGATATGCTTAATTACTACTTGGAGAATAAATATTATGATTATAACTTCCATTTCATAAACGGTGTTCGTTTGGCTGCATGCATCAGCACCATTTTCCAGTCAAACCCATTCTATGCAGTTGACCACAAAAGCGGTACCAGTGAGTCTGCTTATTTTCGTAACCTGATTTTCTATGCATCAGCACCATTTTCCAGTCAAACCTATTCTATGCAGTTGACCACAAAAGCGGTACCAGTGAGTCTGCTTATTTTCGTGTTAAACCTGATTTTCGAGACAAAACTTGCTGTTTGCCTCCACTTCGTTTTACTCCACCTTCATCTCCATTCTTGCTTGTTGTGACTCTGGCCACTTACTTAACCGCCCAAGGCCACCCACGGCCAGCAACGGTTCTCATTCTCAATCCATATCAGCCAGCTTCATCTTTGAACTAGTCTGGCCTCATGTGCATTGCCGCAATGCATCGTTGGTTTTATCTTCATCCTTATTTTGTTGTTGTCTGCCGTGCTCAGGTTGTAGCCATCCGATCAGGCCTCATTTGGGATGCCTTCTGCAAGTTGGGTAATGAACCTGTTATTATTATTTATCGGATATTTACCCACCGTTTATCACATTGTTCTCCTTTTTGCACAGTCCTCAGCACCCGCTAACCCCTAGTCATGCCATATTGTGACTGTAAATGCATAATCATGCCTGACGGTGTGCCACCCACAAGTTGGGAATAAACATTACTATTAGCATCGCGTAACCTGGCGGCCGCCAACTACAAATCAACCGTGGACCCAGTTGGACCACGTGGCCATCAGCCACCGGTGGAGAGCCACGATTCAAGTTTGCCGTTCCTTCTGATGAACACCGGAGCGGGTCATGGTGCGTGCACGCCTCATATTTCGCTTCTCTTGAGGCCCTCGAAAGTAAACAAAGAGCATGCCAATCCGCTGTTTTCGAAGAACTACCCTTGCTCAACAGAATCTACCTGAGCTAGTAAAATAACTCTTCATACTAAACCATTCCTGTAGTGACAGTGAGCATGTGGATGTAGCGTGACGAAAGGTGAAAGGTGCTATGTTGTTGGCGTTCACTGTTGTCTAACCGATCCCTCCGATTCGACCACAAGACCACTGAATGTTGGCGAAATTTCTATCCATGTTTGATGCTTAGAAAGCCATACCGGCAGGCAACAAGTACGACGGCGCACGCAAATCCCTCAAACGGCAAATAGTGAAGGGTCTAAGAAAAGACCGAGAGCTCTGTTGAAAACCGAACGTTCGGGGGATGGAGGAGGCGCTTGCTACGAGAAACAGCCGTGCCCTTCATCAACTGATACGTTCGACTGGCCCTAGTAAAGCAACAGTCAGCCAAACGGTAATTGAAAAAGATGGTTCAATTATTCATTCCAAAAATCGTCGTTTGGAAAGATGGGCCGAACACATCGGAGAACAGATCAGCCGGCCTCCTGCAACATAGCCTGTAAAGATATCGCACACGGGCTGTGGGATTCAGAATGCGACTGATAATATGGGACGGATTTGTGACATGGTTCGTGGAAGACGAAGTAATCTAGTGTCAGAAGGTCCCAAACCTAAAGCTGCACACCTTGACGTGGTGATCGGGCTTGAGTACTGCATAAACCCGCGGGCTACACTGGATGGAACGCGGTTACACAAGGTACAATCATGCCAGGAAAGCAATAGTAGAATAGTCGGACCGAGAGCATCGAGACCCCGTACAACGACTAATCGTGCTACGAGGCGCTCTGGTGGTAAAGTCATACTGTCCTCTGCGACAGGGCTTTGAAGGCAGAGAGGTGTTTCTCACAGACGACAATCGTGTTCATGTTTATGGGAGCAGCGATGCTGCCTTCCCCCGAGAAAGAACGGGTTGGAAAAGGTCGGCCAAAACACCACACACTCTGGTCGCCCAACGTGACCGCCGGTGCGTTATCCAATACGGTCAAAACACTTTCGAAACCGAAGAGACCGGTGCTCTTCAAAAGCCACCTGCTGTGTGCAGCCGCGGCCTTATTCCCTGCATCCTCTGGTTAGGCCAACCTACTGTAGCAAAACATGTCATACTATTGAGTCATCGGCCCGAGCAGCGTCCTCAAAGAAAACCCAACTGTTCACTGCCCCATCGGCCAGACCTTTGAGTCTGATGCTAGAGGAAGCGTTTCCGAACAAAAACCTACGTCCTCTCGCTGCCTTGTGGGTAAGACTCTTGATTCAAACGCTCAGGGCGGGGTATCACAACAAACCTCCTTCCTCGAACTGGGCATCCGGGAAGTATCATTTGTCCACGCAGTTTGGTATTCACCGATGTTTCCTCTCCCACCACAAAAACAGACGTTGCTGGGTCATTTGACCGTTAGTTGCCTGAGCGAAGGGCTTTATGTTCATCACTGCCTACTAATGATAAACTAAGTCACACCCTTCTAAATCCATCAGATACCCTCTACATGACAATTTTTACGTCCGTACTCTACGTCTAAGTCTATGCTTGCTGAGACGTTATGCTCCCTCAGAATTGTTGAATGCTGTGTCCCCGAAAAACGCATACAAGCCTCAAGCGTGATTACGCGCCTCAGAACGCCAAGGATGAACTCAGCTCCTTCATATTTCGCGCTCCGTGTGTCCGATGACCCAGGATGGATGAATCGTAGAATATATGGCGAGGGAGTTGCACCCAGCGTCACAGCTGAATGCACTTCACTGGATTGGATCCCAGTGAACGGTCGCCTTTGCGCCGTCCGGTCAAGTACAATGCCTCCCGGAACAAAAAGCGGTTCCTGTTTGTAGTATCACATTATGCTCTAACCGACTGCAGTTCTGGTGAGGAGAAGAATACTTTCTATCGAGAGCCATCCGAGCTCACTCATCAAGCAAAATGCACTGACATTGTGAACCTCGTAGGAGATGTGAATGCTCAAGTAGGTCGCTTTAGCTCTTTGGAATCACATTTGAGCGGTCGATTCGGAGTTGTTGCTCGCCACACAGATAGCGGAGATCGACCACTTCAGCTGAGTGCTGATCACGAACTTTTTCTGGCAAGTACGAAACTTCAACATAAACACTCGCATCATCTTCAACAGCATGACATCANTAAACATTATTATTATTACTCTTATTATTATCATTATTATTATAAGACTAGAACCCCCAAAATAATGGACTAACTTACCGTGAACTTGTTAAGTGATTTGGACAGTACAATAATTTGGGATGTGTAGTGAACGCAAGAGAATGGGTTGGCAGCCCCGGGAGCACTGAACTCAGTTTTAATCACTAGGCTGTGTGCGTCGAAAGGGCCTATAGGCGCTATCCAAAAGGCCGTTAGTGGATGGTTACGTTCTCCACCGCGTATTTTGCTTACTCACCGTATGCGACTACTCAAGAGAAAGGTAGAGAGGAGTGTGTATCTAATGCATGGTGACGAAGTGGGCTTTGACGTGGTGCAACCCCAAGTGAGATCATGGTGATTACGACTCTTCACGTTGATGTAAGCCATGAGCGCTGAAGATTATAATCAGGGCATCTCATGTATATGTTTATTTTTTCAAATGTTTCAAAGAAAAATGTTGTTCCTTATCGTTTGTAGTATAAAACGTTGCATAATAAGAGGCACACTCGGGAAAAGTCCAAAATGGCGGCTAAAGACGGACAAAACCGGTGCCCTTCTATGGATGTTGATTTAAAAAATAAGCTCAGAAATAACGGCGATGGGCGATGCACCCATGCAACTAAGGGGGTGTAGTCTGTACAGACGCAAAGTAGTGCAACGTAACGGGGAGACTTCCAGTGCAGGATGTATCAATCACCACACGAGGTTTTTATCCCTCTTGCGCACCACCAGATGTCCAATGTGGCATGCTACCAGGCAGTCATAAATGCGGCCTGTGCATCAATAAAGCACTGTATCTACCAGATATTTTTCCCGGTCAGGGGGACTGTCGGACCATCAAAAACAGCTCTAATTAAGGATAAGCAATCAGCCACTGATAGGAAGGAGTCACGGAGGAGGCCAACCAAGTGTCAGCTACAGATGGGGGAATGGGAGTAAAGTGGTCAGATTCAGAGCTGATGCACTACAACTAAAAGGTGACGGAGAGATGGTATGGGTTATCGTGTCAAGCATGAACGCACCGCGATGTTGTGTGAATGTTTAGTTGGCTGCGGGGTCGCAGAACAATTTTATTCATTGCGTATCCTTAGACGAACTATATTTTGGGCGTATAATGCGCTCCAGTGATGAAAAGATTGCCGAGTTTTGTGGAAGTTATGTTAATCGGGCCCAGCAGATCGCCAACCAGTACACAGGAAGTCAGTGAGTATAAGTCATCTTAAATCTGGCAGTGGGTAAACGCTTGTGGAGAGGAAACCATATAAAGGTGATTTTCCATCGTCTGCAAAGAGGGCAGCTCTATTATGGGACACGGCGCTGAAGGCGTGATTGATAGATAGAAGGCAGAGGATGGGGCCAGGCTTCTTTGAGTGATTCCACTAACGATCGACGGTGCGAATGACTGTTTATCCTTAATTTGTGCCATCTGTATCCTGTAAGATAGGAATGAAACGAACCACCGAGATAGGATCCTGGTGACGCCAACGATACCCAATTTATATAGCAGGGATGCATGAAAGACTTGACTAAACCATCTGGATACTAAAGATAGCTATTGCAGTGGAGATTTTAGTGTCGTAAGCTGTTGTGATGGTCTTAAAGAGGTACATTTGAAGCTACTGATAGATTTCTGAAACATAAACTCGTACCACCGTTCATCCATGACATTTGTAGCCGGAAGGAGCTTGGTTACCGGGCTTTTGACCAGACGTTTGAGGATTCTCATCCAAAGGCAAGTTTGATGCACCCCCGTCGTTGAAGGTAATTTGCCTAGATCCGGATTTGGAATGCAGGCGGACTATAAATTGCCTTTACCGGGCGGGGACAATTCCAAAATTTATCGGACAGGTAGAAATTTGGAAAATTACTTCGATATCTTGACCACCTTTTCTTAGTACACCGGGTGGACGGCACTTGGTCCCTGGCGCGATGGGGTCCTTGAAAGTTTTAGGAAGGGCAAAAACGTCAGCGAAGTAGATTATTTAGTCGCTTGGAAACCAGGGGCCACTCTGACCTTTGGGAGTTGAGAAATACTCGGCAAGAATTACGAGTTTGAAGGAAGGAGCAAGTGGCAGCTGGATAAATAAGCTTTCATATTGTTTGACCTGTTCTGTGGAAATGTAAGTGGCTTCTGGAATCCCTTACTGAGCAAACTCATTGATTGAGGTTGTAAAAAGTTACAATTTTTAATAAATGGCACAACAGCCACCACTTAAGTTCTTTCTGTCACCACGGTGAATGATATGAGAGGGATTAAAATAGCCATCCCCGAATCTTCAAGTGTGAGGAATATTGTCACACAAACCAAATTTGGTCGTGCAATGGCGCTGCTTTTGGCAGGAACGAGTGGGCATCAGGCAGTATTATTAACAGGCTCAATAGCGACCAAGTGGTACCAAGAAAGAAGCTACTTACCTCAATCACGTTGAAGCCTGGTATCAGGGGACTTGATGAGCAAAGGTAGGCACCATGAAACAGCGCTTACTGAGTGGGTTTGGAGTTCTCGTAGGAGTGTTTAGCACTGCTGGCACGTGGCGAAATTGTAAAATTGAGCTGAATACACGGCAAAATGTAGGGTATCAGGCTCTGTATGTTGTAGGGAATTTTTTCGAGGGTTTGCATGCAGCTGCATGAATAGTTGTCAACCATGCCATCTTCCCAATTGTCCGGAGGTTTCGATGTAAGAATGGTACAGGAAGAGGTAGTGTCTGTGGATGGATGTGCGGCAGCCAAAAATGCTGTTCAGCGGGGACGAACGCGAGTGGGCGGGGTGGTTGAAGTGGGTGTGGGCCAGGGCTACCCACCGGTAGTTGTGGATATTAGGCTTCTTCAGGGGCCCAGGCAAACAGGATGTGGGTGGCCAAGGAGCGAAACTTGGTATGGGCTAAGATTGTGACGGTGTTTGCAGATCCCGCCAATGACCAGGATTGAGTGGCCTGTGGGCCACAGGTGCATTTATGCACCACGCGGGGTATGGTTATTTTCTTGGACAAAGGGCGGATTGTTAGAAATCGGGTAGTTGGAGTTATGACTCCGGGCTTTGACACGAGGCTCTAGAGAGTTGGCGTTAACAGGTGGAGCGTCATTACTTCATGGGGTCCGGGGAGATAGACAACGCTGCCGCCTTTGACTGCAGTGTCTGGTGTAGTCTGGTAAGATACCGCATCTGTCACATGGGCGGCGGATTCATTTTGCCCGACTGAAGTCAGTAGTGATATAAGTAGAACTCAGGGTCGTGAGCCGGAGATGCGGGGCTTGGGGTCGTCAAGCACATTTGTCCGGCACAATTGTACAAGTTAGAATCACCGTGTAGCCAGTTTAGACAGGGAAAATCTCCATGGTAATGAAGAGACGATTAATGATGCAGTATCAGGATTTTGAGAATGACACATCAAGTCTAGCATAAACCGAGGTAGCTTGGAGTTTAATTGGTTTAGATCCGGCTACCATATCGTTGAGAACGGTAGGGAGCGCAACAGAACTTGGTGAGATTGTAGGGAAGCCAAGACGGTTGGCAGACTCAGTAAGCTGTTGTCTTGGTTTTCGGCTGCTATGTGCACGTGTGTCGATGCATGGGTGGTCTTCCATTGATTCACGCTGAGATTGTCGAATGGTGTAGATTGGTGGTCGAAAGAGAAAGCCCTTAAAAATCTTCAGCGACCGGCTCTAGAGATTTGCACTCAGGCACAGGCAGCTTTGATCTTTACGGAGTGAAGTGTTCGCGTTGGGGGGAAGTGGGGCCTGGGATGTTGGGAGGTGCAATGCACCTGAATCAGTATTATCATGATTGTCAGTCAATGCCATAACAGTTTCTACCTTCGCAGCCATCGAGCTCTGCAGGCGCGTCAAGCAAGTTACATGCTCTTGGGAAACCAGTTTTTGCGCGCTCCAGCGGATGCGGCCGGGAACATTGTGCGGTAGGAGGGTACTCCATACACTGACTGTACTTGGGGACAGGTTATGACGCTTTTGCAAGATTTGAGGGAAAGCACGTTACATTCGAAGTGGGAAATCAAGCTACCGGTTATGTGCTTTGGTAAGATGCTAGTTTGTTCTCCATCTTATGCACAAATCTGTGAGATTTTACAGGTTAATGTAAAACCGAGGCTCTTTTAGTAATAAGCGGAAAAAAGAGCTGCTGAGTATAGCACAAGGACTGATGCCAGTTGGTACTAATGAGCAGTCTGCAGTTAGTTGGAACGCTCAACCTACCGGTCTTAAGGAGCGATCAGGTTGAGAGCTGGGTCTTATGGATGAGAGGCGCTTCTTCGGACAAAACGAGAAGAGGAATGATGGAGAATCAGTGTCTGAAAATCACTTGAGGAGAAACGAAAGTGGTGAAATTGCCGTCGAATTCGATCTAGGATGAGCGATGCTTGCTAGTGAAACACTGAGGAATAAATTATCCGGCTCACAGTTTAGACCATATCGGGGGCACTTAAGCGTCTGTCTAGGTCACCGATGTGTTCGGATAGTTAAGATAGGGTTTTGGAAGCTAATGGCAATGCGGAAATATGAATCATAAATAGATGAAGTGAAAAGTTGTGAGAAAGGCCGGGAAAATTTAGAAAAAACAGCAGGCTTAACTGAAGCATCTCACGCGGCCAGTGCGGAGTCCGTTTACAAACGAAAGAAAGAGAGCTGGTGAACGGCGGAGCGGTTGCAAGCTTTGGTGAGGGCGGTGGAACCGTTTTAGTTATTTGTGAGCTACGGGGTGAGTATCTGGAAGTAGGAGGTCTTACCGAACTCATCCTAGAAAGATTTATACTCAAGAAGGTCCAATAAAGCACGGAAGATTCGGAAGGAAGGCTGATTGCGGTTAGTGAAATAGGTAAGTAAACCGCTACGGATGAGCTGGGTTTCAAAATTTTCTTTTACAACACCCGACCTTTGGATTCAAAACAGCACGCCTCCTGATAAGTTGGCGGTCAGAGCCTGGCGACCAGTATTTTTGTCACCAATACTCTACGATTTTCTACAGAGGAAAATTTCGGTAGCTCAAGAAGCGTGACCGACGCAACCACTAACCCATTGCTACGCACCACTGCGCGCTGGTGACCTCACCTCGGTCGGCGATGAAACGTTAGCAACTGAATTGCCCAGCTCATCGAACAAGTTAAAAAAGAATCTCCGGTTTAATCGATAGCGATGGGCTAGGGAAGCCATTTCATACCAAGTCTTTATCTAATCAGTATCCTGGAAGCAGATGATAAGGATTTGCACAGACTGTCCTTGAAACTCAACCCCCTTTCTGCTGCCCAACTTTGTGAGATACGCCTCTCCTTTGAGGGAGAAGGTCTGTCGCTGATTCTGTGAACCGAGAAATCGCCAATATATTTTGCCTATCACTCCAGGCAGGTATCAAATCAATCTACAAGGGTGAAAGCAAACAGAATCCTGGGGATTGTGGATGCTTAACCGCCGTTCCTTGATTGTCAGACAAGTGTCACGGCAGACCATCGAGGGTGATACAGCACTCCCCAGCGCGGTGGCGCGCAGAGTCAGTTTCCTAGCCGGTTGCCTTAGGTGCCTAGAACCAGGGTTTATGTAAACGTTACTGTCAAGTGAGACAGGAATGAAGTTAAGCGATAACAATGAAGATAAATGGAATGCCTCAACGTTTGATGCTTTCGCTTATCCGCCGAATAGGGTGGCGAATAGGGTGGCCCGGCTGGTGTTAACACTTCACGGTCAATGTTACACGAAGGTAATTTTTCCGTGAAAATTTATGGTCGTATGTAAGCTGACATACCAACTGAATGCTCAAACCGAGATGGGAACCTAGAAACGCAACCACTGGTGGCCAAAATTGGACATAGGCGACTGATACTTCCAACGCTCTTACCACTGATTGCGTTTACGCATACAAGCCGAAAATACAGTTGTTGTTGGCCTTCAAAATGCCAGGAAAATCTTTCGATGATGAAGTCCTGTGCAAAAGCTCATCTGTGTANGGAAATCCATACCAGTAGGCAACGATTTTGATGGCGCACGCTAAGTCCTCAACACCCAACAGTGAAGGGCCCAAGGAAAGTCCGAGAGCTCTGTTGGAAATCGAACGCTCGTGAAATGCAGGTCTTTGTTACGGGAAACAGCCGTGCCCTATATCACCTGATACGATCGACTCGTCCCAGGATAGCAACGGTTAGCGAAACAATGAGTGAAAAATTGCTCAATAATTCATTCGCACAAACGTCGACTGGAGCGATGGAGAACAGATCAGTGGGCCTACACTCGTGGAGAAAATGCATAGGGACTAATGGAATGTGAACTTTGATCGCCATTCGGATGAGGAAATAAGGTAAGAAATAGCTGTACAAAAACGTGAGAAGGCCCTAGGACCGGACGGTCTGTACACAGCCCTCTTCAGATAAGTCAGAAAATCCCTGGTGGCCGCCCTGATAGTGCTTGTTGTAGCCATATTGGACGAAGAGAAGGTGCCTGCAGAATGGGACATGTCGACAATTGTCTTATCTTCAAAAATGTACACGAACGCCGTGAGAAAACCACTGTGGCATCAGCCTGTTAACAGTGCCATCGGGGGTGCTTTCCAGCCGTGTACCTCAAGGGTACACTGAGCGCAGAAAGAGGCAGATCCGTGAAAATCAAGGGGGGCTCCGTCGAGCCCTGCAAGAGGTTGCATCGATCATATCTTCATCCTCCGACAGATTCTGGAACAGGGACACTACTTCCAGCAACCGACAATTGTTGTGTTTGTTGATCTGAAAGCTGCCTTTGACTCTGTGCACTGTCAGGCACTACGACAGTATCTGTGGGGCAAAGGCGTCACCCGTAAATTACTGACCCTCACTAAAGAGCTGTACATCAACTTCCGTGGCCGTGCAGAAGTCTACGGGAAGCTCCCTCCTGAGTTCACCGCTTCAAGTGGTGTCCGAGAGGACTGCTTCTTCCGCCTCTCCCCTCCAAATTCGTCATTGATACAATCATGGAAGAATCTTTACAATCATCTAGTGTCCCTGGGCGTCTGCTCGCGCATATCAAGTACGCAGGCTGACACCGTGGGTCTGCAAACAATATTAAATAATATAATTAATTCTGCCTCGCGATTCGGCGTGCTCTTCACACTTGCACGGTGTAAAGTGCTACTTCGAGACTATGTGAGCTCGAGCCCTAGCCTCATGCCTGCGCATGAACCGACTGGAGTTACCTGGGCAGCTGTATCAGTCCCGGTGATCTGGCGAAAGATGATACATCCTGATTGGAAAGGCCAGAGCAGTTTTTGTGAATTTGTCGCCTGTGGTGTAGGCATGACTCACCTTATCTATCAAGATCGAGTTTACAATGCTGCGGTGCGCTCCATACTACTATACGGATCAGAAACCTGGCCGCTGCGCCCCAATGATGTCGAACGACTTTCAGTGTTTGGCCATCGATGTCCTCGGAATATTGCCAGAATCTGGTGGGAACACTGGGCACTGAAGTTCGGAAGAAATAACCCACCTTCGATAGATAAACTGATCACACTGCGTAGGTTGCGCTTGCTTGGCCACATGCTGCGTATGCCCGTCGGCTGACTTCCCCGAAGGGTTCTTTTCGCACATGAAGGGTGGAAGAAAGCCAGAGGTGGTCAAATAACGACTTGGCAGCGAAATCTGAAAGCCAATACCAGCAAACTCAGCTGCGCTGTTCATTGCTGTCTTCCTGGATGGGGACGACGAGACGGGCCATATCAATGGTTAGAAACATTGTCAGGGATGGTCGAGCCGCGCCGTCAGTGGAGCTCATGCATCCAAGCCATTGGCGTCAATGCACTGCTCCCTTCCGAATTCCCCCGTTTAGCAGTTTGCTAATAGTGCCGTATTTACGCACCAATTTAGCAGCCCCCACATTTAAGGCGTAGCTACCTACCCGGCCTATCCAAATCATCGGTGAACGAAACTGTGGCAGTTATGACCACTGTACAAGTACGCAGTGTTTACAGCTGATAATGATGTTGATGATGACTGGCATACACGAAATTGCGGTGTGCTAACTGGTAGTTCAAGAGGTCATTGTGTTTTTTGGTTTCTGGGTGATAGTAGGTTCGAATATTCCACTACCCCTATGGGTTGTGCGGTCCCAGAAGTATTATGTTCCTGAAGTGGACGCCATCTGCATGCTTAGCGTCATGTGAGCAAAACTATTTAGAAGATCGTTTAATTAAAATAATGGTATGATCAATCTAGTGCCAAAATCTTTTGGTGGGCAACGATACATTACTGTATGTTTGAAGCCCTCTAAACGGAACGATGCTAAAACTAGGGATATTGTAGAACCCTTTGTAAGACCCTGTTTTTGTGAGTAAACATTTGTGTCGAAAACAAACTGATCGAGATTCCAAACACTTTTATCCCCACTGATGTTTAATTCACCAGACAGTTTGTCGATTTAATAATTGCAGTGTCTGCCAGTGTCTGCTCCCTCGTAGGGATGTTTTTGTACGTTGAAATAACTTCAAAACTTACGAGGACTTCATCCATCTCCAAAGAAAGCTCTGAGACATAGTTGGTAAAGTTGTACGGATTTCTACTGAGGGTGCTTGATTTCCTCACGAATGGCTTTAGTATACCAACTAAGAGTCTATTTGACTAATACGGTGGCGAGCCTTCTCCAACTACAATTGACCTTATGGATTTTGACAGTCCGTAGAATTGCGGTTGAATTGCAATTTGATTGTAAACGATACCACACACCTTGCCCTAAATAATTTATTAAGACCTTATATATCTACAAGATGAAACATTATCCTTATTCGTTATTAAATTCCGCTGGTAATTTTTCGATGGACTCCATCGGCGAGCTGTTGCCAGGCCCTTGAAAGATAATCGCTCCTTCTCATTGCCAATGTAGCTTTACCATCATCGACCTTCGCAATTAAAATTCTGTCTACTAGTTTTAGTGTGTTTGACACTTTTCGCTCTGATGATGCAATATTCAGTGCCCCAAGTTGTCCGAATTTCGGGACCGTAACCAATTATACGTGTAGCTTTACGGCCTCCGCTCTAATATGTTTTCAAAATACCTATTCTGCACTAAGAATAAATCCCTCCGGCCATATTAATTTCCACTTGCAATCAAGTCTGGTCTCTTTACTTACAGAGGGCACATGTTTCTAATAGGTGGTCTATCTCACAAGTTAACTACACTGCGGGAATTGTTGGATTGTTTTGCTATTTCTGTGACGTTGTAAAGCCCTGGGTAATGGATAGCAGTTGGTCGAACCTACGTATTCTCCTGCACTTGCACTGCGGCCCCGCGCAACCTTAACTTCTGTGAATTTGGTGTGGATCAGCTCAAAGTCGGTGGTTGATAGAGCCCTCTGGCCGAGTCGACTGACTTGGTGGCGTACATCAGTTACTCGTTGAGTAGTTAGATAGACCCTCTGTCTGATAGATTACTCGGCCTTTGACAAAGCGATTTTAACAGAAGCAACAGACGTATCCTGTAACTTTACAGTCAGTAACGTGGGAATAACATAGTGCTTTTGACATCGAATGTGGAATACGTTGTTTCTTCCATTTCGACTCCAGTCTCGACAATTCAGCATACTCGCTTGACATTTTACGAACACAATTTCCGTATGTGTGTTTAACCAGCTGCACATCATGCCCACCTAAACAGTGCCTTGTAGATGGTTTCCAGCTAACCAAAACACTTGCGCAAACATTGCGACGAAGCCTGTGATTGTTGTGGGGTCACATACTCTACATCACCCGGCAAATGAGTTTTGCTCGCACATTCCGGGATGCTTCATTCAAGCCGTCTGAAAAAGCGGAGGCACCACTCAAACACACTAGAAAATGCCATACATGTGTCGACACGTTAGAGGTTCATGCGAAATGTGACACCGGTGTAACCAAAAAGGAATGCTGGAGGATGGAGGTGTGGCGTTTCGTACCTTTATTTTACTTCCATTATAACACCACGTATTTCATTAATTGCATAATCGTTTTTTGTTTGAACACGGAAAAGTACAAAAACGAGCACTTGTACAATTTCACGTAATACAAGCGTGGTCACGTGGTTCGACTCCGTCTTCTCATTTCGCTCGCGCTTGCATCGGTCATTCGCGAGTCTTGTAGCACTCGTAAACTGCTCTTTTTCATGCTCAGTATCATCTTCTTTTTCCCATCATTATCAGTCACATCGCTGTACAAAAGTTTGTTTAACTGAAATACAACCGCTACCGCCCGCTCGTTGGTTCAACGTGACTTTGAGACTTTTGCTGAGTGACTGTTGTTGTGACCGCCGGTTGGCTATATTTGACCGCTGCTAACACTAAACGTGAACAAAC
>NW_008752045.1:316345-337595 GCF_000715545.1 Opisthorchis viverrini | reverse complement strand
TCCGGCAATGAGGCAATCACTCAGTTGGCTTTCAAGTTGTTGGCCGTAGTCACATTTTGCAGCCTGTGTTTGCAGTTGGAGGACAAAATCACGAATACTCTGAGATTCGGATCGAATAAGCGAATTGAATTTCGCTCGTTCTGACAAATTAAATTTGATAGGCTTAAAATGACTGAGAATTAACTTCTTTAGAACATCGAACGTGCAATCGATCGGCGCCGTAGGGAATGTTCATCACAAGCGCCGTAGGGAATGATAAATTCATCACAAAAACATAAGCGTCCTTCTCAGTGTAGTGCAGGAAATAAGCTGTCTTCTTTTTATCATCCAGATCCGATTTGGTAAGAGACCAAATACTGAAGCGTCCTAAATAATCCTCCACCTCCCGTGCAGTTGAATTTACACTGAGCGATTCCAATTCAGATAACATTGTGATGAAGAGAGAAAAAAATTCCGGACCGCGACGCCAAATGTGATAATTAGAATAGTGGTAGGTATCTTAACTACCGAATGTACGCGTAGTATAGAAGTCCGAATATGAACGAATGAATATCGTATATTCTCGAATATCGCGGGCATACAACCAATCGCATCGTAAAACAAAGGCATATAAAAATACACTAAAAGGAATTAATAGAATAGAGTCAATGTTCATCACAGAGGGGTGTTCTTTTGAAATGCTTGCACAAACATGAATTGAACATGAACTGGTACAGTTAAATTTCGTAAGCCTGGCGTGTGACGCAGGTGTTAACCGCGTAAACAAAACTGGATAGGAAGTTGAAGTGTTCATGTTGTTGACTACAGTTGGGGCACGAATCGTGACGTCGTTTGTGCGTTTGTGACGCGTGATCTAGTGAGTGACCACTACGTCTCGCGTTATAGATCATTGCTCCATATGTCAATGTTCAGTCAATGTTCACCACATTGCCCCACTGTGATATTTTGGTGGCTTAACTTATATCTTCCTATCATTGCAGGAGATCGGTAACTCCATGAGCACTGCGCACCAGAACTCAACACACATCCTGCTAAGGCACATGTCTTTATCGAAATGCTCAATAAAACTCAGTTTTCTATCTCATCCAAGTTGGACCATTGACTTCTCAGTCGAGACTGATGGACGCGTGCTAGTCAGTTTCTTAGCCGCTTGTTAGCATTATGTATTTCGTTGGTTTATTTAGCTGTTCAGCGTGATAGGTGTAGGTTACATCTAGCTAGTCGAATAGGCACAGAGGCCCCCGGGCCACAGGTTAGTTGTTGGAGCTCAGTATTCGGACAATGAAATTGAACCTTCGAAAGTTTTGACGTGTCCCTGGTGGACCAAAGCAATCGGACAATTGAGTTAAGAGTACCAGTCGAAGCTTTTAAGCGGAAATTTAGGCGCTCCGGGATCTCAGCGATGCTGGGAAATTATTCAACAAGGCTTTTCAGCATGGTTGCCTTAGTGAACAATGAAACTTGGTGAGCTGCAGAAATATGAACGTAGGTTTGAACGGTTTTTAATTTGAGCATATACACAAGAAAATGCAAAATTTTTCCGTAGAAAGTTTTACTCCACTTGTAAACGTTTTTCAGCTGAGAACAGTGTGCGGGCAATGGTACCTTAGTTGTTCTTGTGAGTTAGACTGGTTAAGCTGCTCGCCATGCTTGACCAAGATTCGATCAAACTAGTCGGTCAGACATTGTGAACTCCAAGCCACACGTTGCTCGTGTGCGTCAGCAAGGTCCTTATTTTGTCATTGACCAGGCGACAATATTCCTCTTCAATTGGATTGGGACCCTGGTGTTGGCTTTGTGAATGGCAGCTCACCATGTGCATCCCTAACCACAAATCACTTGATAACCACCCGGAAGAGCTTTGGAATGATGTACCGAAAGCTCTACCAACAAAAAGGGGTCAGTTTAATCCGCGAAAATTACATTTCTTAAAGCTGGTTATCCAGATGTGAATGTGTCCGAGAACTCAGGATTCGTCATCCATCCAGCCGCGCAAAAGATGCATGGCCAAATGGAGCTACGGAAGTACTGCACGTACAATAAGGGCTCTAAGAACTTCCGTAAACCATTACAGCAGCGGAATTACTTACAGGTTACGCATCCTGTAAGCGTTTTATCGCAAGTCATGATATATTTTCACATTACGCGGTCTTTCTATTTCGAGGTAAATGGTGACCTTGATGATATGTTCGCTTAAACCGATAAACGATATCGAAAATTTCGCAGGAAAGCATAGTTGACAGAGACATTTTTAACCATGAAGTATCTTTCAAGGTATTGATTCCATTAGGCAAATATCGATCGGGGTATAAAACGTGGAGCACAATGAATTTAATTAAAATACGCGTCTGGGCCCGTTCAAAACAAAACCACAGCAAACATTATCAGGTAAAAGATGGTATGAGGACATGACCAAAGCACGACTGCCGTGACTAGGCGGTGGGTATAAGTGAAAATGCGTGTGTTCGCTGGCCGCGGAATCACGGATTCGATAGCCCTATCTGTCGTCTTCTCCCTGAGCAGTACACAAAAAAGGCATGATATAGAGGAAAAGGCATGCACAGCACAATCGGCAAAGAAATATTATAAGCAGCTTAAAATGAGACCAGTTGCAATTTTGGCATTTTAC
This sequence comes from Opisthorchis viverrini, assembly GCF_000715545.1. Taxonomy (NCBI): domain Eukaryota; kingdom Metazoa; phylum Platyhelminthes; class Trematoda; order Opisthorchiida; family Opisthorchiidae; genus Opisthorchis; species Opisthorchis viverrini. The sequence goes on along the minus strand of NW_008752045.1, from coordinate 334,966 downwards.
GCATAGTCTATGCATTTTCATCGCAAAGGAACTAGCGCGAGGTTGACGAAACGCATATCAACCCATAATGATTAAACGATTTTGTGAAAAGGCTCACACTAATTCTCTAAAGGATACCTAAGACAGATCAAGAGATCATGCTGGCATTTTCGTCATCTCGAAAGTGTTCAGGATTGTATTCCAGGACTGTTGCATTTTCTGATCTTTATCACCGTCCTGCCGGATGCGTTTCACGGTCGATGCCAACCTGTCGCAAACAATTTGGAGTCCTCGGTTTCTAAGATCAGAGCCGCTTTAGATGAATATCAGTACAGCAAAGCTGTCATCAGTGACTTGGTACGGAAGCGCCAGGTGCCATGAAAGCCATGAGTGCCAGCACTTTCGCTTGACCGGCACCTGCTGTTAACATTGCTTCGTTCGTTACTCAGGATCAAATGCGCCTGAGGTCGCCAGGTGCCATGAAAGCCATGAGTGCCAGCACTTTCGCTTGACCGGCACCTGCTGTTAACACCTCTTGCTTCGTTACTCAGGATCAAATGCGCCTGACGTTGCACATATGATTGGAATTAATAGGCAAATCCCTGGACTGGTTTGACACAAGCCGCTGATTCTGACGATTAAACTGCTGTAAACGTGGTGGAAACAATCTACCCTGACTTCCCTCTTTGGGGTTTTTAATAAGCTATTTTTGAGGACGATGAAAACCTTTTCATTTTTTCCTGTAAGGAAACCTCAACTTTACTGGAATGGTGAAAGTCATTTGATGATCAAACACTCCAAGATATCGCCTTTGAGTTCTCGTGTGTGGGGATTGCCCAATCTTTTTAACACTTGAGTGCAGTGCACACTGTTCGGAGATTTTTTCTAATCCTTGAAATCCAGTACAAACTGACTTTTGCGCTTATTTGACACATTTCCGGGGTCCGGTAGCCACACAATTTTCTCAGGTGCGAAACGTTTATAAGCGGCTTAAAACTGTTTGTGCCAAAATGTTGCATTTTGTTGCGTATGTGCTCAAGCCAAAAACCATCTTAATATACTTACATATTTTTGCAGCTCGCCAAATTTGGTTGCCCGCTGAAGCAATCATACCTCCGGTGGAATAATTCATCAGCATCGCTGAGACCCCGGGAAGCCTAAATCGGGCTCAAAAGTTTGACCTGATACTCTGAACTCAACTACACGATTACTTTAGTCCATTAAAGACACGTAATAGCCTTCGAAAATTCAATTCCAATGTGCGAATGTTGAGCACCCACATTCCATCAGTGCTATTCCATATCTCACTCTACGCGCAGTACAAAGAGCCACTGCCGAAAGCACTAATAACATAAGTGAATGAATGTGTAATTTTGGTAGAGGCCCCCAAATCAACTAACCTGTAGAAATTAGTAGTCATCGTATCTCCGAGTGGTCAGCAACATGTTGTCGTCTTTGTACAAAATCTTCCAAAGCGTTTTCACGATAAATTTCCCCGACTTGATAAATCGTAATGGAACAGTAATTCGTTTGGGTTACTTACATTTTCCAGTTAGAGGATGGTAGCAAGTACATCTATGTCTCTGTTTAGTTGCGGAATATAATTCTCGCATTTTTCGTGAGCCAAAATACACCCTAATGATTTTGCTTTGTGGAATATATTTTATAGCACAACACGGTTGGTATTGATCAGTCGGTTACGCCCCCTTATTGCCAACTACGGCGTTTTCATATCCGTTGGATATAGCTATGTTGATCTACACGCCACCTCTAGATGTTCGTAAAACTTTTGGTTTCTTGTATGGGCTGAATTACGAGGTACAAAGTGCTCGATTTAGTCCTGAGTTCTAGAGATGGCGCAAAATCGAGCTTCATCAAACGCCAAAGGTCAGTTATTTGGAAACGTGATTCAGTTGCGCAAAGACTTTCAACGTTGTTGTTAACCAAGCAGTCGTTTCACCGTACGGAACGGGGTGCATTGCCAGCACTTTACATGGCGCTGAGCTCACATATTGGAAGACAGATGTTCTGAGAACTGAGAATTCCTGATGCCGTCAGAAATTTCACATATCGACTCAAGAGTGTGTAGTCAAAATATTACTAGTTTACTTGGCCCGCCTTCTTTCTGACAATGCTGAATTTGCCAGTTGGAAACGGAAACAAAGCCATGCGGGCCTATAGAAAATAAGGAAAGGTTGGTGTTCGTGAAACGTAGCAAGTTTCTCTGCACAGAAAACATGGAACCATTAAGTATAAGTATAAGTAATGAAGTTGGATGAATACAGCAGACGCGCTTTAGTATTCCGTCAAGATGATAGTATAACGTAATCGGAATTTGGTCTTCTGTAAATCCTAATTTTATCGAACGGCATAGTTTCACGCCACATCATAACCTACATCAGATGCTTTCTACTTTTCCAAAGATAAGCTTTTTGTAAAAACCTTTTACTACGGGGCCGCTGTAGCACTTGCAAACTGCTATTTCTCATGCTCAATATCATCTTCCTTTTCCCTATCAATATCAGGCAAATCACTGTGCAAAGTTTGTTTTACCAAAAGCAATCGCAACCGCCCGGTTCTTGGGTCCAACGTGACTTTTAGACTTTTGCTGAGTGACTGTTGTTGTGACTGCCGGTTGGCTATACTTGGCTGCTACTAACTCTAAACATGAACGAACATTTAGCTACAAACACCGATCTAATATATTTGCACTCGTGGTTAATATTGTGATCACTGGAGATTTGGATTACCAGGAAGATAGAACTTTTCTTGGTGTGGTGGTTCAACGGAATACGGAACTACGGAATCTCCTATTTTGAACTGTCAGTCAAGATTTACTTGGATTTTCTCGCTGTGACTTTGTATCTGGCTTACATTGGTAATTTGTTCTGTTCACAAGAGACTCCTTGGGGTCGTTAACCACTACACCACTATAAACCGGCATACCTACCATCAACTTCATTTGGACCAACATTCATTTTTGTGCACATACTGTCTTAGGCGTCTGGGCTGATTCTTGAAATTCCATTCAACCATTATTGATTTGAAATTCTCATCTTACAGAACGCGAACTGATTGCTGATGATGAGGATTCTGTACACAGAATCACATCCACTTTACAGCACTTTGAACTTTTCGTGGGCATGTAGACGACGACTTTTGGGGGGAGTCGGATTGACTCTAGTGATAACGTTTCGTGCTTTTTCCGAGCGAATGCCAGTTTTGTTGACAACCTTAACCTTCATTTCAACTGTTATTATTTGATTTCTCGTGACAGTCTTCCCTCAGTTCGTGGAACCATAGGAGCTATTCGGCGGACCACTACACTTAGCTCAAACTTCGTTTGAGGGAAAACGTGTAATATTTTGACAAGGTCATGCCAGTGGAAATAAACAACTTGAGAGTCTCATTCTGAGAATCAAAGGGACGCGTCCTGATGACATGTGATCTGAAATGAGAAGTCTGCACAAGAAAATCCTTTATCAAGGAGCACTTCAATCAGGGGGAGGGAAAACACGGTGCATGGAAACAAGGATTGTGTGAAATGGTCCATTTCCATTGTAAATCATCCGTCCAACCTGAGGTGGGGGGGAATGATAGGTTAGCTTTCTCTGTGGCTTGAGGGAGAATAAAAGTGCGGTAGGGTAACAGTTTTGGTAACCTTAAAGTGCAAATAGAACAGTTTTATTCAAAATGCTTTTACCTATGCCTCAGTCATCAAAAAAGCTAAACGACGCTGACGTCAGTACACTAGTTGGTCCAGGGTTTGCGCTAATTTTAGCATTCCTTTCAAGGTTTCCGTGAAAAGGTGGATGAAATAGTTAACCGAACAACTCAAACGTTTAAGTCAAACAACCAGATTTCATGGATCTAGCTTTGCAAGTTGGCGGCATAGAGAACACGAATGGTGATTCGGTGGAATTTTCAGTTCAAAAAGTGACTGCCGCGGAAAGGTCTCAAACGGTACAACGACACACCCAACATGACAACGCAACGTAAATACTCCATTGAAATAAGTGAAGCCATTGCATTGGTGATATAAATCTGAGGCAAATACCAGTGCGAAATAATTTTATCTGAAACTCTGGAAACTTCACAGTCATAATATGGTACTATAGATCCAGTGGGACTTCAAATGATGAAATGAGATGACTTGCTCTGTGAGAAGAAAGATTTTTCCACCTGACTGCATCTAGGTGCTTGGAATCTCGCAATACATTTCAGACGTGCCCCTCACCCGCAAAGTCAGGACCGCCATGCATATAGCCTTGAAATCAGCGAAGCTGACCTTATCTTATCCGACAAGACATTACTTCGTTAAAAATATAAGGACCTGACGTTTTCAAATTGGATGTCAAATTGCGGGTCTTACTGTATCGTCGCCTGTGGGTCGCTTAGCAGTTGCAATGAATAATTACTTAATGGCAAATGCTTAAATGATGTGTTCCGGTCTTCTTGGAGTGCATGTCACAGAACTTTGTTCAAAAAGCTGCTCTTAAGAATAGTCTCTTCTTTTTCCGCCGAAATGGGGCAGCCATAGGAACAACCACTGGGGTTTAACCAATCCCCTAGTTACTTTTTGCAGGAACCATGATGATATTCGTAAATATTTGCCATTTCTGATATTTTTAGTTGCGTCAGAGTATACTGTCAGAAATTCTTCAGGTGAAACAGGATGCGGTGACCACAGAACCCCGTTACAGTCATTATTGGGTAATTCATTGGAAAATACTGTTCTCCAAGGTGATCAACAATGTGATAGGCAGTTTGTTTACTTAATTCGAGGCTTTTATTAAAACTACGTCCACCAGAAGACGGTTTCTTTCAGAGAAGACCGCTTAGAATGAATCGTAAGATAATCTCTCAAGACGGGGTCAGAGTATCAGGAGATCAGACTAACTACCAAGTAACTTCACGAACTGGTCACACAAATCCCTGACGTCAAACAAACAGTTTGCGAAATCATCAGCGAGACCTGTGGTGCGCATCTCATAATAACCGAGAGATATTTTTCCCTAATATTCCGTTCGTTCGATTCAGGCTAGCAGTTTTGAACGAATGAGGCTTGGATAATTCATGCTAGAAAGAATCAAACCATCCAGGAGATTACTTTGGAACCCAAGGCGATAGTTACTAGTTGAAGACTAGTAATGCCATGAAAGCTGCGTAGCGTATTCTGGATTGTCAGTTTTAGCTGTTTTAGGCACATTAGATGTTCTGAGTAGATGCCTGTTGACGGCGTGCACCGTGATGCGTACCTCAGTAAACGGACGCGATATTTTTTAAACTGACTGAACTCACTTTGGTCGCCTTGGTCCCCAATGGAAATGAGCAGTATATTACGTGAATAGTACAATCACTGCTGTCTTTGCCCCAAACTGAAGAAAATACCAAAGAACACGTCATTGCAACCTCTGCGAACTACAGCATTATATGAGTTTCAAGTGATGTTGAGCAACGAATTGGAGGTAAAAATAGGCACATCATACCATTAGCTTAGAAGATGACATGTTTTGGAAACTGATGTCATGTATCACTAACAAAAAATGTGAGTAGTCTATGGTTTGCCGTCTGGTCTCCGTCCCCGAATTCGACGGATGGTGAAGTTTATTAAGGAAATTATGAAACTGCTTTGTAGTGTTGGTTTAAAATGACCATAAGCGCCAACACTCACTTTGCTGGTACTGTAGTGGAATTGGTAAACCAGTGGTAAAATGAAATAACTGAAGCTGCTTTTGTTAATAATATGAATAAGAACCGTAGAAATGGGACTAGTTCTCCTAAGGATATTGCACTTGCTTATGGGCAGCAGCAAGAAGAAGGATCAGCAGAGGCCTTGTTACGAATTTAGGGCTGGTGTTAGCTGCACTCGTCACTTGAAGGAACGGTGTGACAACCCCGTGTGGATGAAATGTGATCCTGCCTAACTGTAGTTTATTCACATTACTTATCAGCTAGTGTAGCGGTGGACACTGCTGATGAAGCATGTAAGCAGTACGTGGTTTGCTCATAAATTCGCTGAAAAGTGACATGTATTACGGAATTTGTAGAATCGCTTTGTAGCGAAAGTTCAGGAAGGCGCGTTCGAAAAGAAGACGGATACATAGTTTTTATAAACAAGATGTATATGAGAGTTTTGCTTCCCTGTCCAATAGTCTGCTCAGTTTGTTTTTTCCAATAATAACTCCGCAGAGAAGGGCTTCTTCCTTTCACTAGTAGTGACCTCGCAATACACTGTTCTAACAGTAGCATGAATCTCTCAGGAATCTACCCACGTGCAAACTGCGATGAGAGTTAGAAAACAATCTGCCTCTGAGCTTCGGAGCAGAGATCACTGACACTTGCAGGGCAGAAGGTGTGCTATTTATAGGCTATGTATACCCACAACACGTAAATAATCATTTGAATTAGGTCGGTGAAAAGAACTGGTAGGCTATAATATAATCTAGATGTTTTTTTAATTAACGTGAGTCTAGTTATTCAATGCCTTAATTTGGACTGAACAAGCATGTAATTTGTGCATATTTTGGCGTATCTGGTGATTTTTACTGGAGAACCTGAATGAAATGTCTGCGTCGACGGACGCCAATGTTTACACACCACCTTGCAGGGTAGATTGGGAATAAAATTCTGGATGTCGTTTGAGTTAACAGCAAATATAATGTTTGAATGGTTTCTGTTCTATACTTTCATTTTCTGCAGTGCCAAGTTCTGATGAAACGAACTATCTGGTTTTAGAATCTTCATGTTTGACATTTTGCCTTACCGTAAGCACGCACCAGAGAGCGGTGTAAAGTAGATTTTAGAGTAAAACTAGATAATCAACGACTAAAGCAAAAAACGAAGGTCAATGACTTTGCCAACGACAATTTTCTCGGTACGCAGAAAATTTTTGTGAGGAACCATCGATCAAACTCCGGTGTTTGTACGAGTTTCAAGCACAACCTTACCGTGACAAAATTAATGACAACGCTGTACAGCAGGCCTATTTCGTCCTAGCTCTTTGAACCCTGCCAAACGAATAAATAAAACAAACCCAACAAGATACTTAACCACCGGGATTGTGGGAACACGCCGATTCCTTCTGTTTACACAGTTATGGTTTTCATCACCTGACGGTAATACATTTAGTGAAATGTAGCACCATGCTGCTTGTGGTCCTGTAGATAACGTGGCACGCAACTGTCGGACACATGCAATGCCCACTTTAAAGCAAAAGACCGGCCATCGATGAACCGGATATTAAGCGTGTCTCAAGATATTAAATTGTATCTTGTCCAGTGAATTGGGTTGACCAACGCGTTGCTGTTCCCCAGTCGGGATGTACTCCCTCTGTCTAGGCTGCGAAACCTCTCTGTAGACGTTTGAATTGCACAGGCATTCACAGTCATCTCGTTAGTTACTACGGTAAAAGAATCGATTTTAAACGAACTTGAGCGACAAAAGCCTTTAAATAGTTCTGTTGGACACCTCTCCGGTTTGTAAAGATATTTTCGATGGATCTGAAGCCGTTCCACAGATTACTTCTGCACGAAATTTTGAATGTATGCTGTCATCAACCAGATAATACTTTTAAGTGCGGAGACTGAAATGGCCCGTCCCTCATTTAAGACAGTCTGGTTCCTCGGGCTCCCGTGACAATATCGGACAGTCAGAGCACCTCAGTTGGTGACCATTTTGCAGTCTTCACGGGGAGTTTAAAAGCAGTGGGAAGATCCGAAAGAGCACACAATGGGGAAAAACGCATTTTGGTGTAACCAGCCGAAAGTGCGGGTAGTTTTGATGGGATAGACTGCAGCTGACGTGAATAACAGTGGAAACATTCATTTCATTGCCAAATGAGGTCAATTTCTGAATGCATGAACACTATTCTAATCTTAAGAAGACAAAAAAGGCAGGGCATTTGCTGGAACTTACTGTAAGCTATGAAAGATAACAACCGATGATGAGTGTAAATAAAATATTAGTGGGTCAGATTGTTCGGTGACCAACCAAGATATTTTGGTAGATTTCTAAGCGAAAGGAAACACTGAACAGGCTGTCAAGTTTTAGTTACTGCGGTTAGGTTGTCGCCGGAGCACATGTCAGAAAGAACAAAGAAAGTTATTATCAGCGAAATTCCGCTGGTTTAAGGCTATCTGACTGGGATTCACCTATCTTCCACGAAATGAAGGATCATACTCGAGGACGAATACGAATCAAGTTTCACAATGCTAGTTTAGTCAGATGAATTACTTATTTCGTATTGCGAGCTGACGACCGATCCGCTGTTTCCAACCCAAAGGATAGAGTGATGTGGAATTGACTTGTGGTTTGTACGGCCTTTTTGATCGATTTTAAAGGAAGCTCTCCTTATATAAAGAAAATATTTAATTTTTGTTCGATGCTTTCGGAAATTATGTGTGGAAGTTATCATGAACCTGTATATTTCCTTCACTATTCAGAGGAATTACGCATTACTAAACCAATTCGGTTGGGTGATCTTGGATCTCAGGATATCTTGTTTGTATTATGGACTGCAACGTGGCAACATGTAGCAAAATGAAATTAATAAAGACATTTTAGGATAGAAAACCGATCCCGCACTGAATGTATAAAATTGGAAAAAATCCAGTTCCTGTATTCTGTTAATCTGTTTTTCGACATCTATAGCCCTTGCTTTGCAACGCAATGTTCTGATATGAGCTTATTCTGTTAGGTCAGTGGAAAAACATCACTAATGGGCTCATGCACTCACGGGCAGCTGACTGCGCATTAGTATGTCTGCACGCGCTGATGCCTGATGTTTGCACCATTGGAAGCTATATTCGGCCTCTCAGCATAATTTGGGCACATTTTGTGCCTGGTCCGAGAGTGAAAGAGGTTGGAAACTTCTCACAAATGCGGAATATACATTGATATTTCTACTGCCCATTCACCTGCGAACATGAAGATCAATATTTATTTTGTGCTCGTTATGTTCGACCAACTAATCAGATGCAACTATGAATGACTCACAAAATAGTTTCTAATATGAACAGCTATGTGCCTTTCGCAGGTGACCACGGCAAGTGAGGTCAGAACCATCGTCCAAAATTCACTGATTGAATCTGAAAAGCACCTGAAGATTCATGGTGCCGCAGGTTATTTTGAGAGAATTCTAACTGACCTGCACATGATTATGTTGGCTGCCGCTTGTGTAAGCTAACTTTTAAACGGCGTAGAAGTCCTAAGTGTGCAAACATTTGATACCAATGGATTGAAAACTTACTTTGTCGAGTTGCTGAGACAACAGTGAGTTCATTTTGTCAGTTAAAGTTTAAGAATTTGATTGTTCACTTCAAGAATGGACTATGGAAAGACAGGCTACAAACTCCGTCCCCAAAACCGCATGAAAAAGCCATTTCCAAACTGAAAAAGGTAAAATTTTCCAATGCTGAAGGCTGTCGAAATGAATGGTAAACTTGGTCGTCAAATATAGTGGGCATGATCGATTTCGCGGATTGAACCTGGATGTGTATTTACGAATCCATCGATGTTGTCATTACAAGACTGCCACGGGATGCGCAAAAAGCTGAAAACCGCCAGTCCGCCACTACCAATAAATCGAGGTAGAAGTTAACCTGAGGAGGCACATTTTAAGTGGCAGTACATCAAAATATTGGCAGCCCGGGTTTGTTAGAGGCAGTTTCATTACCACCCATGGTGCATCCTTAACTCAAGATGTTTCCACCATTGGGGAGAAACATCTGCAAGCATAATATTAACCCTGTGATACAAATAAACAGCTTGTTTTAAGCGTTTTTAGTTCGAAAAAATTGCCCGGACTATCAGGAAAGGACGTTTGCTTTGAGTTGCTTATGTAAAACTGAACCCTAGATGCCTCTCTGGTCGACTGAGTCACTCAACTGCCTTTGCGTTGCCAGTTTCTTCATTGCATTTCATTCTGTACGCGAACATTTGCTGTGTAAGTTAGCACAGCCATGTTAGCAAAAATATACATTTCCCGGGCAGTTGTTTATGGATGACGTTTTGATGTCCACATGCGCCTACCTAGCATTGCTAATTTCTCAGTGCAGTCTACAAAGAACACATGGAGAGGTTATGAAACATTGCTATTTCGGGAATAGAACGTTTCGTGAAATCGATATGTCCTATAAGTGCAAACTCCACCTCAGTTCATCCGTGTCTGAAGACAAGCCAGTGAGAATAGCCGCGCTGATGCACCGATGCAAACACTAGGCGTTAGGTTGATCCACTTTGTGAGAGGTTAGACAAATCAGGATCTCAACCAAGAGGAGACATGTTCAGATGTAAAATTTCGGATGAGTCCATTGTGTGCTGAGAGTGTAGTGGTAATACGCTCGCCTCACATGTGCGAAGCTCAAACTCGCCTCAGTTCATCCGTGTCTGAAGACAAGCCAGTGAGAATAGCCGCAGCTGATGCACGATGCAAACACTAGGCGTTAGGTTGATCCACTTTGTGAGAGGTTAGACAAATCAGGATCTCAACCAAGAGGAGACATGTTCAGATGTAAAATTTCGGATGAGTCCATTGTGTGCTGAGAGTGTAGTGGTAATACGCTCGCCTCACATGTGCGAAGCTCAAACTCCGACATTACGATATGCACTGCTGACGAGTTCTAATAAGAGCAAAAGTTTATTCTCTTCTCTTTCTGCTGTAGACTCGCCAGAATGACTGCGCCAGAACACAAGGACGGCTGTTCAAGAGGCCTACGACGATGTACAAAAGGAACGGATACCAGAGAAAATTGCTTTGGGGCTATAAGCCGTTCCTGAATTTGGATTAAAACCTTGCAGAAACGTACATAGCTCCGTACAGAAACGCCCTTGAAGACCAGTAACTGGTAGTGAATGTCGCTGACGGTTCTCAAGAAAGGAAAATTAAGTGGACCTTCTTTGTAAATGGTACAACGTTCATTTTTCAGAAGAATCAGCTACATTTAGGATCACATCGTTTAGGGAAGATTTTTCACCACCTAGTACATGTTAGTAAAACAAAACGGCGCGCCAGAATGAAGAATATTCGGTCGGATACATTGTAAACATTATTCGAAAACTGCTAACGTACATTTCCGTTTCGCTAAATTCAAGTAAGTGAAGAAGCATCATGACATAAGGATTATTTCGTAACAGTTTGTTTAGAGGTCAATGACTGGACTGTGGTTTTTACCATTTGAGCTGAAAGCAAACATGTCTATCTTGAAGTTAGACACATGGCATTTCTTCTGTGTCCTGACCGGGAACACACTTGAAAAACTGAACTGTTGATATCAGTCGATTGTGAGGAAAGCTAAAGATACTCGGCGACATGGTGAATACAGATCACTACATTTTCAAAAACTAGTATAAACAGTTAGAGGATGGTGTACTCAGAAATAGCAATTTATGGGTGCGCACAGGGAACCCAGTTAAAATACCAAACAGGCAACGAATAAAGTGATAGACAAAGTAAGGTTAAACTAGTAATTTAAATGGGGAATGTACGGAAGACCCTGAGTATTTTGCGCTACGCTCAGGTATGTTGGGTGCATTGACTTGTTCCCACGAGTACTTTACTCACAGCTTACAAACGCGCCAACCTATAGGGACTTTTGAGTGTTCCAAATGCTGCATAGTCTAGGTAGGCGTCTGTCTCAAGGTAAGAATTAACCTCGGTGGAGTAATCTTGGCCCAAGACTAACGTAGAGTCACACTACGTAAACCGGGACAGCATAGCTGGAACGAATTTCTTCACATTTTGCAATTCCTTTTCTGTGTTCCACACCATAATAAATCGACTGCTACTGTTTCTGCCTAGATGACACTGAAATATTTCAGCCCTCACACTTCTCCTGAATTGTATGAAAGCTATGTGTATAAATGATATAATGTGTAAGGGTGACAGATCGTGCTTATGTTGTACCGCATTCATCAAGTCCATTGACAGGTACCAGACGACTGACAGGATTATGCCACTTGTTGCTAAAGGGTCACCTACTTGGGTTAATCCATTGATAAAAGTGTATGTTGAAGAAGAGGACACTCAGGAAAAGACGGCATCACTGCTCTTTCCCCGGAAGTGCCATTGGTGGAGAGGAATTTATGGTTAATCACGCTTGCCGAGTGAACTTCCGAGACAACCATCTTAATTCGGGTGATCCTTATAAGAAAGGTTGTTCACAAACAGTCAAACTGGTTACTTGGTGAGGTGAGAAATCTCTGAATGTTCCGAATTTAAATCGTCCTTTAGTGCTCTTTCGATCAAATTTGTTAGTGTAACAAGAACGAGCAGCTAGTTATCTGGTTGGAGGTATGTGCAACCTCGCAACACTTGTGGAGTGAACGCACGAGCCAGAGGTCTCGAACGTTAGTCCAAACACAATCTAAGACCAGTTTAACACCATGATTTGTCGAGATTGTACTGGAATTTCAAATCACCTACGCAGTTTCCGTTAAGCATTTGTTTAAGTCTGTGAATCGTTCTACTTTTAGGACGTAAAACCAAAAAGTGCATAGCCCAAGCGTGAACAAATTTGTGTGTTCCATCATGAGAACGCACTTTCATCTACAATGAGCTGGTAAAGCGGTGATATAAGGCACACGCTTGGCATTTTAGATATCAGGAGTTCATATCCTGCTCCACTGGTAAGCTCCAGTAAGGGGGCTCTCTTTTTCCACACTTTGCTGTGGTCTACGCACAGTGCTTCATAGATTTCTTAGCTGTTCAGAGTTTTTGGAATTTTTAGAATCCAGTCGGGCCACAGTTCATAGGATAAGTTTTATTAAAAATTAATTTTTTATAAAGTTGACGACAGTAAGTGCACAGCGCGGAATATTTGCCTTTACAATGGGCATCTAATCGTCTGTAAAATAACCGTTACACTTCGGATGGCAGTGCGATCAACCAAGATAACATCTAAATTTGCAACTCACTTTCCTCTTCTGAAAGAAACACTGACAGTGGGCGCCATTTAATTTGAGTTTTCAACACAACTTAATTTTATTCATAAAATAGTCCCCCTTAAACTAAAATTATCTATAGGGAACGACCCTAATAGTCACTCTTGTGACAGACCTCTTTCGTGAATATGCAAGCAAATAGTTGTCCACGTGACGTATATTTTTGAAAGCAGAACAGTACTGAACTGAAAACAGCGGTGTAATGTATTCCTAAGTTTTTCCATCGCACAAACGACCTATTTTATTTAAACATATCGTTGCCAAGACAGGATAGTGTATTAACGCCGTTTTAAAAGACGCTGAAAACCTCTATTGATGGCTTGTACCTTTCCATTGAGGAAGGACTTCATCGTCATTGCAACTGAGTGTGTGACCAACACAGCTTACAGAAGGCCACACATTTCACGCCAAATTTGATCTCTATGGAGCAAGATATTGGTGCTATTGGACTGCTTATAAGACAAATGTTCTTGGATTGTGTCAGCTTATTCCAGAACTTCGGTAAATTTTTAGCACCTCAGGTGTATCTTACTTGTTGAGCAAATCTTCCAACTGAACATTCGTTGCTCGAGAAGCGAGACAGATTACGACCACTGTATGTGAACACCCTCAGCAAAAGAGGGTGGCACAAATCCTGTCTGAAACCAAGTACATCATACCGATAGTTAAGCGCTCTTTGGCAAACAATTTATTATTTAACCACACTTGGGTGGCACACTGCCTCAAGTGTGCCCGCATAATAGAAAATTTGGCGTACAGATCAGCGCGAGATATTGTGCACCTGCGCGTTCATTCACCTCCCTTTACCTCATCGGAACAGAAGAACTATCTCATCAAATCTTTGAGTCCATTTTGTTCAGGAATTTCTTTCCACAATTAATTGATCAGCTTACCCAGACTTGCGACAACACAGTAATCTCTCAGCGCTTCTCTGATCTTCGTCAGAGATTTAATTTACTCGCGGCATGAAATTCCTATTAAAAACTTCCTAGATTTTTACATGAAGTTAATCAACAAATAGACGAAACAGAAATGTGATCGATTCAGTAGGCCGCTGAACATAAGCCTGAATGATTCCGAAAATCGGTCATGCAATAAAAACCGTGACACCCAAAACTAGACCAGAAATACCGAATCGTCTGGATCGGTCACAATGGGCGATGTGATTGATCTTATAAACGCACTCAACACTCCGCTTAACAACTGCATCCGGCTAGCTTTTTACCCGGTAAAGATCTTTCATTTAAGGTGCTTCATGCTTTATTTTATGCTCAAAAAATTTCATTTCATTCGATCCGTTTACCATGAGCATATTGTCCAGCCTATTTCAAATTTACAGCGAACATTATTCGTGCTAGATTACTGGCGTAAATATTCTTGCACGCATTTTGTCCTAAAGGATTTAGGCGCCACACAAAATTTCGAAGAACAAAAAACACTTTTTCGAACTTATTCATTGAGTTTGAGAATAAATTTCAAGTTTGGGGAAACAAGACCATCGGGTTCTTAGAGCGATAAAAAATCTCCCCACTTTCCGAGCAGGCAGACACCCAACTTACCATCCTCTGCTTTACCGGTCACTTCTAAAGCGGGATAACATATAATAAGGAACGTTTTGCAGTCCAGATGAATGTCAGTTTCAACTATATATAAACAAGAGTTGAAATTTGCTTCCGGTTATTGGCCAAACCGAAATCGTGGTGAACAGACTCCCTTGGGTCTGAATATCCAAGAGCTTTTCTACGTCTCGAAAAATTCTATAAGTTTGGATGGATATCTCCGAGATCAGTTGAGTGAACTGATTAATGGTTTTATACTTTCATCTAGGATTTAATCTGCGTTCGCTCTCTTGAAACCGAGGTGACGTATGCCAGTTCAAATGGCACCCTTCCTTTCTATCTTTAAATGTTTGCGAGCCAGAATAAGTCAACACAATTAGTTACAGCCACTGAATTATTAGATTTAGTTCTATTTATATTATTCGATGCCAACAACAGCTCACTTTGGAATTCCGGCTGTATGGATTCAAAACCTGTGAACAGAATGTATAGTGTGGTGTATTAAATTGTACTATAGGGTAGTACCGTATGGCCTAGTTGAAGTACTTTGTGCTAGCACTATAGTATAGTATAACATTATAGCGCTTGGTATAACATGCGGTATAACATACGGTATAACATACATACGGTAACATACGATAGTATAGTGTAGTTTGGCGTAATACAGTCTGTTACTGTTCATGACAAGTCATATTGCTAGTATTCATCTACACTCTCAGTATGTATTCGTGAAAGTAATAGTGCTGTAAGTGAGTAGACAACTTCAATGGGATATTCCGTGTATACAATTTCCCGCAACCTAGGCCATATATATTGGTCAGATGTTATCATACGGTATGTAAAGAACGTTGTCAGTAGGGTTTTGTGCGCAAGACTAGCTATATTCCGCTAACTGACAATACAAGTGGGAATGTCTTCCGGCTGGCGAAGTATCCGGTTAACGAACAAACTGGTACCATGGTTGTTGCCAACCGCTTGCCAGATGCAAGAGCGAACAACAGAAAACAGTCTAGAAAATTCATGCTCAGTGGTAAATTTTGTCCTACACTTTGCTGTACATGCAAAATGACGATCTCCCTCTCAGTGGTCCCAATTTCCGACCAATATCTTTTAGAATTCGGCTCCTAATCAAGTGTGAATTTCAATCAAAACCAAAGTGAATCGAAGTTGAAAAAATTCCGAATTAAAAAAACAAGTTTCACGAAGACATTTTTCTATCGCTTTTGTTTCTTTAGTAAGCTCTATTATCTACCGTAACAAGATGATTTCCTAAAAACGTGACAGTAGGCATGGAACACTCTCAGTGATTTTTCATGTCAATGATAAAACCTAGACAAACCCTATACTTATTTATTATGTTGTATTAGTCCGTCAGTGCATTTGACTTCATATCTCCCACTCTTGCTCCCTAATATACCCGTAGCATACGTTTCACCATGCTCAGTCTCACCACTTAAACTCAACGCTCCGATGAATTTGCTCAGGACGATGAAAAAATACGAAGTATAATCAGTGACCCATTCACAAAAAATGGTTACAATTTCATGGATTATTCTTGTGGCCTTTGGGCGAAATGTTTCTTCCGCCAGAGTACCTTGATCCCTGCAGCCAGTACATTAAGCCAGTTGTGAATGGCACACATCCATGAGTACGGTGCCAACATGTCGTATGCTTGTGCAAGAGAGTTTAACTTTGCGCAGCCAACCAGTTGATACATGTACAGTCAGTGTTGCAAGAATGTGCAGCAAAAAATGGACGATTAAACATTTGATCACATTCACTTCACTCTCGTTTGAACAACCTTCCTCCTGTCCTGACGCAATTATTCTGGTGAATCCACACTATAGTGGAGGAAGCACTGGACTCGAGCTTCCCTCTTATCAGAGCTCATCAGTGGTTCATACCCAATGGTCGAGCCGGTGTTTTAACTCTAGACACCTGACATGCAAAGCGAACGTGTTACCACTATTCCACCAGCGCATGTTGATTGCATTTGAATTCTCACGTCTGAGCGGGCGAACGTGTTCAAGCCTGAGCAACGTGGTTGGTACGCCCGACATAATGTCGATACGACGACCCAGTAACTGCCCCGGTTCTGACGATCGATCGGCCCGCTTGTCAGGAATTCCCAGTCGGCTAGCGCCACAGATGGTTGAAACCCGCTAGACAACTTTGTTGACGCATGTTGTCGGGTTTGCAAAATGTGTATTGTTCACATTCACATCAAACTTCACAGTCATTACAGCAAAATGGACTACCTGTGAATCGACAACAAGAAACTTGTGGAAAACTTAATCAAGTTGACTAGTGCCACTGAGTCGCCACACGGTCAAGTTTCCAAACTATGTGCTTGGAGCTCACAGATTCGAGACTTTATTGAGCTTTTTGAGATGCCGATTGCGTAGCTTGCAAAACTGCCAATTGCGAAGACAAACAGAAGGGCTGCTATATGTCCACCGCACTTTTTGTGCCAAAATATTGCAAACTGATTCTATATCAACTTTGACATAAACAGTGGAAATTTGTGTAAAGAAAAACTACTAACGAGGCGCAACAGTAACTAAAAGCACTCGTTCATCAAATTCGTAGACCACTGGGGTTCGTCAGAAAGCACAGCTGCCAACATTCAAAGTGGAGGGGATGTGATCTTCGACATCCACCATTCAGGGGAAAGGATGTTATTGCACCTGTAGAACACCTAGGGGAAATACCTGATTCCAGCGCGTCCTAAATTTCTGAGGTTATTTAGCGTTTACGTGTGGAAGTTTGGCTACTTAACAGAAGGAAGAAGTAACATTGAACTAGAATGAATGAAAATATCCTGGTTCGAGTATACCAACCAGGTACTTCTGTGCCTTATGACAAAGAAACTCCGCTCTAATAATTCGGAGGATCTCGGAGATAAATCTGTGGATTCCTGTTAGGTTTTTTTACGTCATGCCGCATTATAAGCAACACAGATGCGGACGATTGTGAAGTGCCCCTTCCCCTAAACACTACAAAATTGCCGCGGGAATGTTTTACCAAAAGTTGTGGACAGTACTAAGAAAAAGAGCGAACAGTATATTCCACGTGGTCTTTCAAAGCAATAATCAAAACGTCCAAACAACACGGGAATTATGTTATTTTGGAGGATTTACCACCTTTTGGTTCATTTTCATTGACGCGTACGAACTTGTTGATCGTATTAGAAGAGAACGGTACAGGTCACATCTTGTACAAGTGAAGTTTTGGCAAAAATGTATCTGTATAGCCTTCGTTACGCTGGTAATCAGTCTTTTCTCATTAGGCAGAACGTCTAAAAGACAGTTCTCCACACAAATAAGTGATTAATCATGGTCGAAATCATTCGCTGTTAAATCATGTGCATAGTCGAATTGACCAAAAATCAGCGCAACAAATTATCTGCTATGAAATGTACTAGGAATACAGAATGTCCACAAGATCACTGTCGACTGGGTAGCAACAATTTAGTTCAAATGACATGGTAACAAATTCACTGCGATCGTTTAAGTTCCTGAAAAGTCGGTGCGAAAGAGTCATCCTCACGTGTCCAAGCCAAGTCGGGCGGCACAACTCAAGTAATTACCGAGTGCTGAGTTACGCTCAGCATCAAGTTATGCAGCTGACGAATATCCCTGTAACTGAGCAAACACTGGGTCTACAAGGTATTTTGATTTCAGGTCATTTTTAAAGGAGTAACAAGCCATGCTTAACCATACAAAGCAATATGAGCAAGCATCCACTACTTATCAGTAATCAAAGGACAGAAATGGACATGAAATAATACATTCTGGTATGATAAACACCTTGTGCCGATAATCTTAGTGCCTAAAACTCCGAACTGCCATCCAGGGTGACCCAAGCTGAATTTATAAATATCTATGAATATTCTGACCAAAAACTTTCTGTACGCTGAGACTGTGTGAAATAATGGAAGAATTGTAGATAAATCTTTGAACTGATATCACAAATAAGTGTGATCAGCCTTCCAGGAAAAGGCGGAACTTGGTTTTTGATCGGGTGGCTGTTGATCTGTTCGCCGAGCTTGGCAATTGGCTTGCAAACGTTTCGTCACCATACGAGGAGACATCATCAGTGCGCAGTTGGGTGGGTACTTCTTCCTTGCCTGCGTGCGCTT
>NW_008752045.1:309048-316163 GCF_000715545.1 Opisthorchis viverrini | reverse complement strand
AGTAGTTCGTTCTCTCCGGCCTCGGCTTGTATGGCGTTGTGGTCTGACGTTCTTCAGTTTGATTGGTTGCTTGTGCTGCCCTATTTCCTCCGCCGTAGCGGTCAGCGTTCCTTCGTCCGTCGGTTGATTTCATGGTTTGATTGGGCGCTTCCTACAGACTCATTGATGTATCCGTTTGAATGAACGTGCGCTTATATAGCATTCGAAGGCTATCTGTTATCTCCTGACGTGATTGGCTACTCGAAGGATAAAGAATTTAGTGAATCTATTGGTCCGTTTGTAATCTTTGTCGCGTTGCAGTTTGCGTTCCCTTGCGTTGATTGGTTATTCCAACAGCTTCTATTTTTAGTAGTTTGCTATCCTTCAAGTAGCCAGTCGCGTCAGAAGATAACAGATAGCCTTCGAACGCTATGTAAGCGCACGCAGGCAAGGAAGAAGTACCCACCCAACTGCGCACTGATGATGTCTCCTCGTATGGTGACGAAACGTTTGCAAGCCAATTGCCAAGCTCGGCGAACAGATCAACAGCCACCTGATCAACAACCAATAAACTCACCCGAGCTACCAATATTTCAACAAATTACCAAATGCGGAACTCCTCGTTCGTCTTGTTAATTTTGTTGCTAACGGAACACCGCCATCTGAGATGTTATGGTCAATGAGTTAGATGACGTGGCAGCGAAATGCAGGTGGGGATTAAACCCTTGAAGAAAAATTATGAGACTCAGGAAAATGTCTGTGAGAAATCAAACAGGGAGTCGAACAAATCCGAATACATTACCTAGTGTTGCTTCCTGGTGTGCTCTGTGTCCAGATGGCGAACCTGTTCAGGTGAACCGACATACAAGCTCGATAGAAAGGCCGTGTTTTTAGTTGATTAATAATTGTTGATGGATTTACCTCTGAACAGGAAGTCTATGCGCTCACTAATAAAAGTTCTATGGTGCTAAATCATGTTCAGTCTGAGATCATCATCTATCATCTCATGAAACCGCCTGTGTTTTTCGCTTTTGATTGGAATACATTCCTCGAAAAAAATCAGCCCAAAATAGACCTTCTGCATTTTGCAGTATGTCACTAGGCTGCCGTGAGTTAGAGTTAAAAATATGATGGTTATACGGGCACTTGGTGCCATGCAGTAAAATAAATATACGAAGGCTTTTTTGTATTGGAGGTGAACAAAACCACCCATTTCATTGTTTTCAACCGCTTCAGCTGGCAATCACTTTTTCCATGTGTTTCTTGGTCGTTTTACTGCAAACGAATATGCCACATAACTTATTCTATGAAGACAGTGATACTGTGTTCGTTGGCTTGTTGGCTGAGCTGGGCGACTTGATTGCGAACATTTCATCACCAATCGAGTTGCCATCATCGGTGCGTTATTGGGGAGCGTAGTAGTGCATAGCGGTGGGTTAGTGGTTGTTTCCTCCATAGAAAACAGTGATACTGTATTCTGAGACTTACCTAAGGATGGTTCTCTTGCTATCTCTGAATCAAAAACTCCACCGTGTTAATGGTTTTTGGCGCAACTTAAAAATTATGGATAGCAGCTAGTGGTATGCAAAGAACGATGGGTCTCAAAGATAGAATTTGCTCCCGCAAAAAGTGACATGCGGATTTGTGTGGCCCTGAATTTGTTGAACTATTTGACTACGCATTGGTAACTTACGGGTAACTTGTGTCAAATAGCCATGAATAAAGAGAAGCCACTTTCTGCTTGATACAACTTATCCCTGCGTAATTCCGTGTCTATTCTAATGGCTGTCCCCATAATGATATTTGGTTAAATGTTCGTTATGTTCTTTTCTACTTCGTGAGACAGACGGAAATTCTGACATTACAGACTGTATGCGATGCAGCTAACACTTTATGAACGGAAGCTCTGCGCATCCCATAAGCAGTGAGATGTGAAGTTCTTTGGGCAATTGTGATTCAATACACCTCATCAGTCTAACAATTCACTGAGAGTTTGCGATTAAAAATGGACATGGAACCTACAAACAAACGTTGCCATCCTAAATCTGTAGGGTATTAACATAAAAACGGTGCACCTAGCCCCAAATACCGTGCCCGGTTTTCGACACGCAACTTTTCGACCTACGATATATTGAAGTTAAGACTGCCAAGCCCATGTGTCTGATTGGATATGTAAAGATTAAAAGTCGCGACGGCTCTCTAGCGTCCCTGTGGCCACTGACGTTGAGGAGTTTTTGGAGTTCCCACGGATTAAGAAACTTGAATACAACCAATATTTAGCGAGTTATCATCTTGCAGTCCTTAGGCCTTCCTTGATGTACTAGGAGCTACCCGGCCGCAAGTAAGTTGCTCGTAATCAATAAATCCTAACGAGGTCATGGATGGCGGCTATCGAATTACATCTATTGTACTGAGGTAAAGTGAGCTGCAGGACTGCTGATGATTCGATAGGTGTAAAATAACGACAAGTGATGTCTAATACGGCTAAGCATGAAAGATAAAATGAAGCGAATGAAATAATGGCATGCTTCGTGAGGGACGGAGCTTCAGAAAATCTCTGCTCAGAAGAACGTCATTTCCGGGACAAACTAGAGGGCAAAATCCTTATCCAGGTTCTTCCTCAGTTCTGCAGCTTGGTACAGACAACCTCCTCTATTTTTGTGCACATTGATCACTTTATCTGTTACGAAGATAGGAATAGGCGGTCAGTTTGGCTTTCTACTGAGATCACATGAAGCGAAACTCCAGCTTAGGTTGTAACGGAAGTGTGCTGTTAGAGATGAAGCGAGATGATTCAAGTGGTTTGAGCGCGAATTTACTAAGCAACAAGTTCGAACACGAATTCTGCCTCTCGGCTTACCCTGTCTAGGTTTGGGAATCCTGGCAACATCCCAGCCCTCGTGCCCTTTCAGGTGGCATGATAGTAAGGCACCGAAATGTGCTACAGGTGAACGAGTGTGTACCTCTGGTGCAAATCAAGGATGAGACTGACTTCTTCCTCAAAGAAACGGCCCTTTTCCGAGAAACCTAATTCAGGTTTGTCTGGAAGAATCACTGTGGAATTATTAGAACATTAGTTCGACTCACCAGGAGGTTCCGCGCTCTGACGCCAAGCTACAAATACAGGTGGCACAAAGGCATACTTGAATAAGGTTCTTCGATAAATTGTTCAGGCAATTCATTCTTCCTTACAAGACTTCCAAGCCTCCGTCGGGTGATAGGTTCACTAGTATGGCATTTCTCCTAAGAGCTTTGCTTTTGTGTGTGAGTGCTTATCAGCAACAAGTACTAATAGTCATCAATAAATTACATCTTCCTAATCTTTCGGCTATGGATGGGCACAACACCTATGATAGTAATCCTGATGAGGAACTTCTAACACTCGTTTATAAAATGTTCTGACTTTATATTATGCTTGGTTTTACAGCTGACTTACCTTCGATGTCTAAATAGGCATTTGACAATTTTGAAGATGCAGCTGAAGCTCAAAAGTCCACACAAAACCCATTGTAAAACCCTCAAGATTTATTTCCGAATGAACAGGCGAATTAATCCCAGCTGTATGTAGTACTTTTGAACGCAGTGATGCCCCCTACATTTTGGTAGCACCTCTATAACACTCTCCTTTGTCGTCATCCTCCTTGTATACAGTGCAAGTCAGGCTTCCAAGTGATTTGTGCTTTCTCGCATCAAACTTCCCTGTTTTTCTATATCCAACGAAGTCCAAATTCGCAAAAACACTGGATGAATACCCAAAAAATACATGCATATCAAATTGATTTTCACGACAATCTCAGCTTACCACCAACTGAAGCTCTTGGTTCTGATATTCTTCAACTGAATGTACTGCACGCGGGCAAACTAACGTTTCAGTTGGTCTCCAGCTACTCTTATCGAGCAGAGTAGTGTCATAAGCTCCATCGTTCCTTAGCGAACGCACCGATCCACTGTTGAGTGCAAGACTGCGAATGGTGTTTCATAGGCCAGTGAAAGCTACTTCTCTAGTAACAACAAACCTTTATCGGCTGCTGAATAACAGCAAAAATCCGTGCAACGTCAGAATTAGCATTACTTTCTAATGCAACTTGTTTGTCCACTAATAACGCATCTAATTGACTTCCACTCACATTTCACTTCTTTGTACCTGTGGACTATTCGGATTACCAACCTAAGCTGTTGCCACTAACTAACCGGCCTACCCTCTACACATGACAGGATCGTCGGAGTAACTTTAATCAGATCAGGAAATTTTACCACGTTCTAAACGTATATGGTCCAAAGGATAAAACCAGCGTGGGCTCGCTTATTGTTGTTTAAACGGATTTTTTAGTAAATTCAAACGGTCATTCAAACATCTTGTTTACTTGGATGATTGGACCGACCATACTTTTGGGCTCATGACCTGTCAGACAATTTACCAATCCCCACACATTTGTTCAAGCTGTGGGTCTCTATGACAGAGGCTCAAAGTTCTAGTATATTGGACTGAGTCAGTAGTTGCAAGCTTGCGGTAGAATAGGGGTTGGCAGCCGTTGCGGTGCCATAAAAGTCAGCTTTGGAAGGACACTTTAAGCATTGATCATACCGATTCACTTGAGTGATGTTTCAGTGAACCCCCTTCTCTGACGGTGGCTTCATTCGCGGTGCATCAGTGCATGTAGGCTAAACTCATCTGAATGCGGCTTTGTAGACCTACTGACCAGGCCTGGTGATTCCTCTTGCTCGATAACAAAGGCCATTGGTGCTGCATTCATGATGAGGGAGATTCCTCACACAAGGGTTCCCATATGGTAAAATATTGCGGGAAGTGAAGGGCGGTTCTTGTCGTAGAATCTTCCACACTGATAGTGTTCATTTGTGCTGCTTTGTGGTGTGGTTTAAGTTTGATAGTTCCAGAAATGTGGTCAGTTTTTCAATTCGAACATCTGGTTCCTGTACGGTAACTAAGTCATGATTCTGTTTATTAAGAGAACCACCTCCGAACATAACGAAATGGAATGGAATTACCGTTCTTCGACGAGAGAGATTTCATTGGTTGTTCTCCACTCGCCCTTGACAGATGAGTTGTATTATTTTTATCGCTTTTTACCATTTGTACGCGACAATGATCAATAAAGCAGCTGGCTCGCACGTTTGTTGACTTTTCTGGTTCGATTAAGTGCAATAAGCAATCAGGCAGTTGTCCAGACCGGGATTCACGGTTGTCACTGTGGTCCACAACACTGTTATAATTCCGTCTTGCCATTTGTATTCCGAAAGTTACGCGAGAATCAGAAGTTGTTTTGGTCTCTTCTTGGTTGTTCTGATGTACTTATTACGTAACATGTGAAGCTCCTGTTAGTTCCGATCCACTTGTAATGTATCACTCGTAGATTGAGTTTCTCACTTGTATCAGATGTTTGGTACTTACTCAGCGGTTTTTACCTCGACCACAACACGTTTGTCCGGCTAGAAATAAATTACCTCAGCTGCAAAAAAGCAACAGATTTATCTACTTACAAGTGGCAGAACGTGGGTGCGCGTAATCGAAATCCGGTACACACAGGTAAGCATAATCTCAATGAATTCCAGTCAGATGCCTAGATGGACACCGAAAGGTTTCGGCCTAATAACTATGAGATACTTGCGTACGTTCAGCCACTTTTTACGTCAATGGGGGTTTCTGCCTGGTGAAATTCAGTCTTTTGCGTGAAAACCAACCTTGTAAAATACTAATAAGGATGAAAGTAGATAAATGGTCATGGTTCCATAAATAACAAAATTGTACTCACCCTGTTGCTCTGGTGTTATTTGAGTTAAGGAAACCGTCATTCACTATGAGCGATTGTGTGACTTAATAACACTCTCCTAAGAGGCAGGGACTGGTACAAATATTGATTTGCTGTAGAGGAAACTGTCGGCAGCTCAGGTAGCGTAGATGGGTGTTGGCTTGTTCGCTGAATCAATCGAATTGTCCAGCTCAGCGAACAAGCCAACGACCATATTGATTGGCTACTTAAAAACCAGCAATTCGTGATCTAACGGAAGAAGTCATGGCTAAACTGGAGACAACTGTCTTCTGCAATTTGGAGAAAAATATTTTTTTCAGAAAAGATAACGCCGCGCGAATTGCGTAATTTACTTCAGTCCCATAACCCTAACAATGATGGGTTGCCGAAACATTTTGCAGCGAGTAGCAAAGTAGTAAGGGGAATATTTGGCAAGGAAGACAAATGAAAATAACGGTTTTCTGGTTATGATTACTGATCATGATATAGATAGTACGATTCCAAATCAGTATATGTCTATAAACATTGATGTGGTGACTGTCTGGCACGCCAAGCCCTCTGTTTGACAGTGGCTTTTCTTTGTTCCACTCCATTTCTCGGTGTATACTTTGTGATATTTCCGTCTCTAACAGAAGACACAAGGCACGGCGAGTTCCACTAACCATATAACATAAGCATATAACATATAAGCGTATATATATCCATAAAACAACATGTTCTGCGCAACGGAATCTACTAATCAGCTCTGGAAGTAGCCGTTCTGTCACCGGTGTTTCCCGTGCACTTCAGCATGGATAATCCGATTTCTTCTTCATACGTGTGTGTGGTCAGAGGTAAACAACTTTGTGTTCCGCACAGTAGTAAAGCTTCATAGCCCCATTGGAGCCACACACACAGGCAGGCAACCAGCCGACCATCATACGACTTTATGCAACTGCCCGGAAAAGTAAGTTTGTTCTCTACATCATTCCACAACCAGCTTTGGCGTACTCACTCCATTTCCCAAAAGAATCTTGAACGCTGATAGCTCGGAGCCTTTACCGAATGGCTTCACAATTGTAATTAGGTTATTCGGTGCATTTCGTATCAAGATTTAATGTGAATCAAGTGTCGCAATGCGCCTTTTGGGTCCTTGAGGTTTTTTCTGGAGGGATTACCACTTCAGAGCTATTAAACGAAGTAGGGACTAATTTGTTTTTTTTTGAGAGACTCACCTGGAACCCGGCTGAATCTCTCGTTTGTGGTGTTCTTAGGCAACTGAATGTGCTGCACCAGACCGCCTCATGTTTCAGTCGCTACGATTTTTGAGATATCGCGATACATATATATTTTGTAATGCACTACTCATAAGGTTGCTGAAAACTCCAC
>NW_008752045.1:304279-308702 GCF_000715545.1 Opisthorchis viverrini | reverse complement strand
AAAGAAGTACACCTATGTAATGTACTACTCATAAGGTTGCTGAAAATCCGTCGACAGCCCACGACCGGTTTTGCCATTTTTGGGGCTGAGAACATCATAAACGAGAGATTCAGCAAGGTTCCAGTTGGGTATCCCGAAAAAAAAACAAATTAGTTTGCAAATGAGTGTATATTCGCGAATTTCGTGCCATTTGGTTTCAAGTGAAACATAAGGTTGACGGAAACCCGGGGACTGCGCCTACCTCATGAGCCCCAAAAAGGGCGAAACCGGTCGTTAGCTGTCGACGGATTTTCAGCAACCTTATGAGTAATACATTACTAAGTAGAGGGTTCTTCGTTAGCTAAGTTGACTAAGATTTTCAACAGGGATTATGACAAGGTACAGACCTCCCATCTTGTGACGAGTCAAAGTGAATGTTCTTGATGGGCTATTACATGCTCACTGGTTTTTCAATATAAGTATTGGATAATTTTGATGGCAATTTTTTTCAAAGCTTTGGAGGTGGGGCGCCGTCAGCAAGTGGTACGAATAAGGTCATTTCTCTCTGAGGCTGCTTTCTTTTAGCAGTAAATTGGGCCACAGTCGCTGCGGGATTGAGCGTATTAAGAAGCACTTCCTGCCATTCTAGCATGCAGATATCCAACGTTAACACATCAGAGGATGAATCAATACAGAAGTGTTTCATCGATTGGTGCACCCATCACACTAAAAAGTGAATGGCATCATTTCATATTCCCCTCTGGTCAGTTCGAGAAATGTACCAAGTTGATAAAACCGCATAGCTTGACCTATCCAATGTTTGAGAGCACGAAATTTGGTTCCCCTGAAGGGCATCAATGATGATACAGTAAAATGGCATAGATGGTGCTTGTATACGGTTATCGCTGATAACGGCTGAAAGACTCCCATGAACCGTCATATATCATGCTGACAATGCTGAGAAATGGCATTACGCGAAGACATCCTTGCGCACAATTTCCATGCTTATTTCAACTTACTGGCATGCATTTGGTCGTTTCCTTTTCGGTCTTTAAAAATGAAACACAAGATTGCCTCACAACAAAAGAAGAAACGATTCTTTGAAACTCAGGAACAAGGTTAGAAACATTGCCCCACTCAGTTAAACATATTAGTCTATTTCCGTACGGAAAACTACTCATCAGGTTACTGAAAAATCTCGGACAGCCCACAACCGGTTTCGCCCTCCTTGAGGCTCATCAGGTAGGCGCAGTCACCGGGTTTCTGCCAACTTTATGTCCCCATTGAACCCTAATTGGACTGCTTTCAACAAATACACCCATCTGTAAGTCAATTTGGTTTTTACGGATAATTCAGTAGAGTCTCGGTTGAATGTCAAAGAGTTTTCAGGAATTTCGGACTGCAAGATCTTATTGCAAGTGTTTCATCAAGCGACTGTCTTCGCCTCAGTGATGACGAAAAATCCAAAAAATCGTGTCAAATGAATGGATGTTCCACAGGAAGAGTCACATTTCGCAGCTGTGAGAACCACAATGGAGCGGATGGAAGTGATTTTATGGCTTTTAGAATTATGTAATTCAAGTATATCCAGGATGCTATTATGCGGATCCACCGCTGGCATGGTGTTTTAGCAAATGTCATCTAAATGCGTTTTTCTAGCCTTCCCAAAATTCATCCTAAATACACGTTGATAAGATGGCACAATTTCTGACAAAATTCTATTCTGAGAAACCAGTATTCTCCGCGAGAAAATTCGATTATTTGTGCACTAAGTATGTGTGTTTGGTGACATGGTTTTATTTTTGGAGCGGTCGGTGCAGAATTTTGCAGAAACGTCAAGGATTCTGTGAATGATGCCACCACCTATAAGATAGACAAGCAAATGGTGGATATTTTTGTCATCAAGTTTAGTTGTGCTGATAGCTCGCAACAAGCCTCTACACACTCATTCTCTGATCTTGGTGCCAGGCTTGTATCTAGGCCAAGATTATTCACGCAGCAATTCATTCAGATCTCAACTAACCGCCTGAGGCCCCATACAAGAGGGCAGCGTCCAGTGGTTTAACTGGAAAATCTTATTTGGATTCCAGCCATTCATGAAAACTTCTGGGCCGTCATTGTGGTGGGAATATCTCACAACTCAACATTCAAACGAAATATAGAAGACGATATTCACCTGATTGTGATTGAGGCAAGTTTACCGTAAAAAGGAGATCAAATGACTCGTCATAAAGCCCGTAGTACTGTAGCACCTTTTTCGTCTTTGACGAGGTAAGCCATGATACCCACCCACAAGTTTTCTCCATGGTCTTCCCTCATCTCAGAATGCTTGCAAGAAGTAATGCAGTTTTCAAGTCACTAGCGTCAATTTTCGTCCTTCCACGGATAAAATTGTTGCACATTAACGGTTCAAGTGATTTTTATTCCACGTAATTTTTCTACTCACAGTAGAACAAAGGTTCCTTTATTAACACCAGAACAGGTTTATTTTTAAGGCGAAAATTCCTAGGATTCATTGTGTTGCTTTCAGACCGGGGGATGGCGATTTTCGGCCAGGTGCCAACTGCCACCGGGGGCGAAATACGGGAGGTTTCCGAACAAAGAACACTTCTGCGGAATGGCCCAGCTGATCTTATTTTGGTAACGGCCTCCCTAGAGCGGAATGGCCCAGCTGACATTATTTTGGTAACGGCTTCCCTTGAGAGGACACGCTCTGTTCTATATACGAGCAAACAGTAATATACGCACCTCAGACGGTAATAAGCAACAATGTGATAACTTGATATTATTCTTATGTCGAGAACCACTCTAATTAGCTGACCCTGTCGTTGTGCGTTGGCAGTGAACGCGATCCACATGGGGCGGGCATCCAAAAACGCATTTTTTAGCACCTTTATAGATGACAGAAAAAGACAGATCCTGAAGATGATCATTGGAAATTTGCCGATGTTTCGTCATCACCTCACTGAGTGCGGTATGTCCAGGGACTGACCGGTTCCTAAGTAAAACCGGTTTTTAACTGACTGACCGGTTCCTAATAAAAATAAATAAATAAATATGGACACCTGACAGCGGTTTACAGCCCTTAATCCTCCCATGACAGCAAAGCCCAATCGGTTTGTCAATCTGGCCTTTTTAAAGTGCTCTTTGAATGGCTTTATGATTTGGTCGTATGTTCTCTAATTACTGAATAAGATTAGGCTTTTTCTTTCATGAAACGCAACAATGGATCAATAACGTTTTGTACTTACCGCCCCTACCTGACACGCCACGAAAAACAGATGTTTTCATTTCGTCGTGCGAGTATTACCGATCAATTTTGCAATTTTCAATCAACAAGATGATTTTCAATTTGGAATCTTGTCCTGGAAACAGAACTACATTACATAAAACCCCATAATTTATTGGCGAAATGGGCTAACTAACACAATAAGTTACGGCAGTGCCGAATAAATCTGATCACCCTGATAATTTCGCATTAAATATGCTGCACAAACGCGATTTAATTGTCAACAGGCACAGTATTCGAGATATTGCAGCATGTATTATCAAAACATCATGCATTTCATAGTAATTCTGCAATTGCTCCGATACCACGCTGCCGGTTTTGTCCACTGCACAGCTCATGGGGTGCTTGAAAACTCAATGACTGGAAGAAGTGCAAAATTGGCAGTGTGTCCCAAGAACCGCAGGAGTAGTTTGATTCTCTTATGGTTCATAGTTCAACGCACGTGAGCAGAACCCGACCACACATTCAGTCTGATACTGTTCCAAAGTGAATCGTACTTGCTGGACCCTTGGCTACGACTGAGCAAATCTGGTTTATGTCTGCAGACAACAAGAAGCATGCCGCTGTGTCGTTATCACCTCAAATCAACTAAGGAACACGAGGTAGCACAGTGGTTAAGTGGCAAACTCACTGACCGGAAGGTTCATAAGGTCCATTTCTGCATCTCTATTGCTCCTGTCTAGGTTTGGGCAAACTGAGGGTGTCACAGCCTTTCTGCATCTTTCAAAAAGACATTGGGGCGAGGCACCGAAAGTATGTTACGGCTGAAAGACCTTTATTTTTGTTTTCATTATTACAATGGGGCACGGTCGGAACCCCACCGAAAACAAAAGTTGCCAATAACAAACCCTGCCGTCACCGGACTTGTTTATTTTGTTAAGACGAAGGACAGTGAGTAGACTGAATACATGTTAGTAATGCTGTTCATTGAATTTTAAAAAAATCAGCTTTAGAGAATAGTCGTTTGGCTACTTTACTGGCAATAAAAATTCGTCTGAGATATACTGGTACTTGTTCTACTAAAAGTCCTATTAAAATAAACTAACGGGTCGCTCAACCTATACGCTACGGCGCGTCAGATCCATCGGGGGCGATTTCAATTACACAATATAAAGTGACTTAAGGAATGTAGTCCGTTCTTGAATTAATCTGTTG
>NW_008752045.1:281912-304236 GCF_000715545.1 Opisthorchis viverrini | reverse complement strand
AACGTTAGATTTCGTATTTGTAAAGATTTTTCATAAACTCAACATCCTGTAAACGTAAACGAAAACCACTAATAAGCAACAAGTAAAGTGAAAGTTATTCAATCAAACTCACCCCAAACTACAACGGAAACTGTAAGATGATTTTGATAGGTCATATTCAAACAGATAAATGGGTCTAGAAACCGTGGAATCTTGTATCGCAGTGAAAACTTGGTGGCCAAATGGTGGGTGCATCAAGTGGATCGTTTTTTTTAAATACTCCCTGTCTAGTTACCAGTACTTGAAAAATAAAACCATGAAAATTTCAAAGTGTTAGCAAAGTTTGTTGTAATTTAAAAATTGGATCTAAAGTCAAAAGCGAATACAGGCGATTCAGTTGATGCAAGCAGAATGTAATCTGCAGACTTGGTTTAATATATAGTGGGGGTCATCTAACGACCTGAATGGTTAGAACTTGAGGTTCGACTTCATTCCAAGAACCACCATCTCACCATCTTTCGACGTAGCTATTTGTTCACAGTAAAGCGTCTTGGAATAACCAGTTGAAATGACTGCAAATGTTCCACTTCCCATAACCCTAAGGCATTCGGTTGCAAACAAACTCCTCACTAGGTTTGCTGTTGCCGAAGTTCTTTAGACTACTGCGTCATGTTAAAGTAGTTGAACAATGATTAAATAGACAATCATATTCTCGTCAACTTCATGGCAAACAAGCACGCGGCACTTTCCATAGCTTGTCAATCGTTGGATGCCCATCAACCTTTTTAGGGTTTTTATGATCGCTTCAGCTTCTAGCAATCCTTCCTTGCAGTGCCTATAAATCTAGATCGATTTTCCCTCGAATGAGACAGTTCTTGACGAGCAACGTCTATTTGCTGCACAGCCAGCTTCTCTCTGAATGGAGTTTAAAATTATTCTAGACTGCATATACTGTTTGGCTTTTTCACATTCATTCATCTTGTTTCCACTGCGGTTTTCATGGCGGAAATTCACTTTCGATAGCATTATTAATTTCTTAACTTAATTCGATTGAAACAACACAAAACCATCTATGCTCGCTTAACGGGCGTGACTATAAGTGATCGTCATTCTTCCGTAAATCCCATGTGCCTTGGTGTAAAAGATCATTGGCTACTAGGTCGATAACCGGGGTCCGAATCTCACGTGACTACCTTCCGATTGGCTTCAAGTCCCCAACCGGGTAATGCGCACATGTTTTTTTTGGGAAACGAAAAAGTTAAAATAGACTTTGCAGCTTCTGTTTTTCAATCTCACAGCCAGCGTAGAGTGACTACTCACACTTGCATGGGGTGGACACGTGCTTTATCAGAGCCGGTTTTCAGGTTACATAGGCCGTTTATCGGGATGACAATGGCCAATATGCTTTATTACCGAATGACCTTTTAATATGGCCAAAATACCATAGAAGTGGTAATAAAATAATGTAGGACAAGTGATACTCACTCAGCATAATGACGGCCACTGGAGTGTAGTTGATGCAAGTGGAAGGCTTATTAAACTTAAGCAATAGTGATAATGAAGATGACGCTAAAATGTTTCGGAAAATTATATTTGTTGCTAAATATTTGTTGCATAAATAGCACAGTTACGACATTTTGCACAGATAACTACAACCGACTTCCTGGCTGGACTTCAGTTTTACTTTGGTCAGACGTGTTCAATCAATATGAAAATGTTTGGGACCGATTGGGAAGTCATCGTTTCAGAGAGGTTTGGTGAACAATCGGTGGATTTATTGCTGGGCAACGTTTCGCTTTTGACACAAAAGCTTCGTCAGGCCAAGTGAGTAAGTAAGTAGTTTGATTGGGTTTTAAGGTAGTCAGGGAACCAATCCGTGAGATTCCTTATGACTAGTGAGTTGATCAGTGCTGGGTGTTCAGTCTGATGCTCCTGTTTATTGATTAGTGGGGATGACTAAGATTTACGATAGATTGGTTAGGGGGGATTCGTCTTTATGATGAACCCGGATTTTTCGTCCTTGGTTTTAAGTCTAGGACACCTTAATGGAGAATTCCTCTTGGGGTCGTTCACAGATTTCGTTCACCTGTGTTCGTCCAAGGGTGCTGGGACAATGGTCTGGAGATGGGGGTGGGATGGAAAATTGGATCTAACTCTACTTGGATTTTGTACTTTTAGACCCAGGTCATTTCACTGATAACTGCACACCGCCTCATGTCATCTCAGCTGATCTAAGACCGCTCTCTACACGTTTGCAAGTTTTACCCCCACTATTCTGTTCATACTGGGATGCTTGGCGATTTCCGCCGCCTCGGCCACCAGTCGCTGTGGTGTGAATCTTAAACCCTTTCTCAAGATGTCCACATCTTCTAAATCTTTCCTATGCCTAGTGTCTGGTGCACGCCCTGTCATTGCTGAGTATTTGACTAGCGCCTGGTATTGATCTGCGATTTCCGGTGGTCTATTAATGGAACGCTTATGCTCACCGATTCTGGTGTGCAATTCCCTGGCTGTCTGACCAGGATAAACCTTCGTACAGTCGTTACCTTTTATTTTGTATACACAGTTCACAGTCCTATCAACCGGAAGGCGATCCTTCAAATGCACCAACGCCGAGAGTAAAATCTTCCCTTCTGGAAAGGTACTCTAATGTTAGCCGTATTCAGTACCCTTCTAATGACTTCAGATATCCCTGTTTTGTTTGGGATGACCGCTGTTCCGATCCACTCCTTGTTGGGCCTTGGTGTTGGCAGCAATGACCGCCTTAGTTGCCGCTTAATTAATTACTCACTTGGCCTGACGAAACTTTCGTGTAAAAAGCAAAACGTTGCCCAGCAATAAATTCACCGATTGTTCACCAAACCCCTCTGAAACGTTGGTCCGACGTACTTTTCAGTCGAACCTCAATGAATGTCGCCGATTCACGTTGAGCAATCATCACTCTATCTGGAAAACTTTCCTTCCATATAAACCAGGGAAATTGGAGGTCATTCGAAGAATTCTAAACACAGCCAACATAAGACTAGCTTTCCAGAGGGGGAACACTGCACTCTACACTGGTACAGTTGAAGAATAGTCTCCCGGCGAACATAACTAGGGATTGTGTCTACAAAATTAAGTGTAACGACTGCTCTAAGATCTATATAGGAGAGCCGGGCAGGGAACAACACAGCAGAGTCATGGAGCATAGTAAAAAAATAAACAGGCCGCCGAGAAATGCATATGAATATCCAGCGTTACTGAAAGACTCAAAAACCGCGGAACACGCACTGGACACGGAACACAAAATAGACTTTAAAATGTTGAGGTTTTGAGGCGAAGACTACGGTCCACCTCACCGAGGAGGTGGAAATCGTCAGACATCTCAGTGTTAACAGAATAGAAGGCGTGGAGCTGGCGGGCGTGTGAAGATCAGTCGAGCTGACACATGTTGGTGTGCGGCCATCAGAAGGAGTAGTCACCATCTGAATTCCACTTGACCTCTTCCCTCCTCAAACTAAATTGTCAGAGCATTCACCACCCCACAAAGACCAAAGGAAATCTACCAGTGTCATCCGAGGTAAGTCATCAATGGAAGCACCCTGAAATGGGAGATTAACGAACCAAACCCGATCAGAATTAATTTGAAACTCTCCCAGTCTACCAACGCAAGATTTTAGGTGGGATTATCAAGATTCGATAGCATTTTTGTGTGCATAATTGGGAACTGTCAAGCAGGTAGTCGCAGTCTTGTTCACATCTATTGAAAGCGGACTCGCAGTAATGGTGTCGACCACACTTTGGCCTTGTTTTATTCGATAAACCGAGGTTCAGGAAGCTACTTGTCTGCCATTACCAAAGGGCGAGATCACATTAATTGCGAGATGTCCGTATTTAAAAAATTCCGCTATTTATTCTTTCACAAAGCGGAATCCTCTGCCACTGCTTTTGAATAATGACGTGAAATCGAATGAACCGCAAATGAAGTGCTAGCTCTTGTGGTTGGCTCTGAGTTGGAAGATAATTGCTAAACAAAGGGTACGGATCAAGTGATTTTCTTTTAGGTTTGACCTGTGGTTACGCTGCTCTTGAAAATCTCAAGACATTTTGGTTGCATGGCAGGATCATGATCCAGGGATGCTTCGCGTACTAACTCGCCTCCAGGTACTTGTCACTTGTTGTGGATTATGTCATATTGAATGCGGAGCTCGTAGTAACCGTTTTCACAAGTGCGCTTTCTTCCATTGTGAGAGACATTGGTCAGCTACATAGTGTTACTTTTCCATACAATTACCAAGTAACATTGGTTAAAATGAACAGACCAACCTCTGAAGTTGACCCTAAAACTATCCCTTTGGTTGCTGATACGATGCAATACGGAGCCCTGGGACGTACGATGTGGAGCAGAACAAGAAGAAACTGAATATGTTCCTTGCTGAACTGTGAATTATTTCCGTTTCTTGTGAACACAGGGAACAAGTGATGGCAGTCAACCTAACCTTGTAGGGGGTTTGGTGGATCAATAAAGGGATATCTTAGTGTGGTTAAGCAAGCACAAAGGCAGACAGACAAGGAAGATGGGAGAACGACAGACGCACGGACAGGGTGAATGGACGTTTCCAGGTGCCTGGTAAACGCGAAGAGTGAACATGCTGGAGTCATTGGAACTGTCACCTTCAAGTTAAAGACATCAGCTAATCGGGAACAAATCCATTGAGTATGAAGAAATCTATAAATTTGGAAACTAGGATTTGTCTCCAACTTTGATTGATTGGGACTTGTTTTCTGTAAGAGGCGAAACAGAATAAAGCTGTATGTCACTTCTACCGTCTTTTTGGAAGAGTATCTCTTCTTGGGGGGAATGTAGAGTAGCGTTAAATGTTTCTGACACGGTATTGCTAGCTTTATGCTGATTGCGTAGCTTGTGGAGACACTCGATTTCGTGTATCGGGGTAGAATTCCCTCCGTACAGAGAACATGTGCGAGTGGTGATCTCTCTTCAAGACAGCGGCTTTTAAAGGTTTCTACTGTCATCCTTTTTTCTTCATTGTAAAAGTAAGATCACCTTGTGCGTCAGACATTTTGGACTTGTAATAATGGTCAGGTTACTCACCCATAATGATAAGCGCAACTGTATGAATGAAATTTTGGTTAACGATATCTCCTGTATAATTTCATTGGTATATATGCATTTCATTCATAAATGATGTGTGCCTGCGATCTGGCATCTGATGGCTCCCGTTTGAGTTTGACGAATCTTTCAGCTTGTCAGCCCTCTTACCTTCTGGTTTCGTGGCATCTACATACTCAAATAGTATCACGTCTAAGCGGCTATTATTTCAGTTCATTGTATTACACTCTCGGAGGAGTTAAGCTACGAAGTACTGGATGAACTTAAACACCCCGAGAGTCTCTTTGTATATGGTCAATAAGAATTCAGCTGTTTGATCAAAATTGAAAATTTTTCCACAAATTGTTTAGCGGTATCGCAGAGATGCATTGCGCAGAACATATTTTATTGTCACCTAAATCACCTAATTTCATGTTCGAGCTTGCACACATTTCACCCGCATTATCCCTCATTGTTACCTTCTAGACTGTTATATCGCTAGTTTTTTTCTGGACATAAGTCAACTTCTAAAAAGTCGCTTGAGTTTGTGCAACAGCAGAGCTGTAGCGGTCGGGATAGCTCGACAGTTTAGGTTGGGAACTTACTGACCAGAATGTCCGTGGTACGAACACAACCAACGCATCTCCAGACTTGGGAAACCTAAGAAATATCTTATTCCTCAAGCTTTCTTCGAGTGGCATGACCGCTTGGCATCAAAATGGTGTTTCAGCTGAACGACTTCATAGCTGAAGGCTCCCTGATTATCAAATGAGCAATGGTTTTTGTATTTACTTTTGAGTAAGGGCAAAGCAAGTCATGTTGAAAACAGGAAACTTCATATGCTTTTCCGGCTCTGCTCCTCTGGTTTAAGCTGGAAGGGCGCAGCAGTGACAGTTCAAATTGATTAGATTGACCGTACAACGGGTATTTACTCATAAATGCACAGAATTCTGATTTGGACGAACTGCTGGCAATGAGCTAAACAGCAAAAAAGGCCTATCTAACCAGAGGAAAACAGAGTGAAATGTCCTAATTTTGGAGGAGCTTTAGAGACCATACTACCAGGCAATATTTGTTCTCCTCAGGCCAAGTATGTAGGCGAGAAGTATGATCAAGAGTTGAGAGATCCAGGAAGCTTAACAAGGATAATTCACTCTACAGGCGACTAAATCACCACCGTATGTCACTTAAGTTTTATTTTTCTTTAATGTTGGTAGCCAGATGTCTGGTAATCAGGTATGCATCTTAAGATGCCTTGTTAATTTCAGCCATTTCCAATATCTTGCTTTCAAGTTTAAAATCACTGTTTGCATAGATTGTATATCCTGTTGTTCTATGCGTCTTGATTAAAGCTAAACCAGTCTGATTGATAACTGATCCCATATAAAATGTACTGAGGTTAAACGGTCAAGTGACATCTGTTAATGACACCCTAATCACATCAGCATCTCGAATGACAGCAGTACGAATTAGGAGCGCTGGTGATTCATTGACGTACAGCCATGTCAGTTTGTTTGAATAAAGTCTATCTTAGAAAAGAACAAGTATGACAGGGAGGTTTATCCTACAGCAAACATCCGAAATGCCAACACCTCCAGTACTCAGTCTGATGGCATGAACACAATTAGCATGTTAGCCGGCCTATCGTCCAGCTTCTACAGACAAGCAGTGGGAAGGCAAATAGCACCAAAAACGCCCATTCTGTTCACCTCTTGGTTTCAGCCACTCCGGAAAACACAGGTCTTCTAAGTAGCCGGTAGCTCCGTATACATAGCACTATGCTCGGCCAACTTGGCTTGCAATGCTGTGCACATTGTTTCAGTGGAGTACATCGAGGTGCTGTCTCCTGAAGGCCTGTGTCCGAATCCTCTAGTTCTAGCCGACTCCAACTGCAGTCCTGAGATAGCGATTTTCAAACGCTTGGATGGGACACAAATCCTCTACCCTAAATGGTCCATTCTTGCAGCCGTATGGCAATACCACCTGCCGTGTAGTCTAGGACAGGCGTCATTTGAGACCCAGCGAAATGTCCTTTAGGTGCCACAAGGTACGCACCTTGAAAAACGTAATTTTGGCCTCTGGGACTCGCTCACCGACCTTGTCTGTCATACTGCGAATTTGGAGATATGTATATCGATTCCCTAACTTCCAGCGCAACTCACTTATGAGTCTGCAGCAAACGGCGTTCGTAACATTTCGATTATTAGCTGAATCTTCATAATCCACGATAGATTTACGGGATCATGCCACAACTTCATTGACGATCGTACGATTGGTATCGTTAGATGCAAGACCCGAAATTTGAAGAAACAGACCTTAAGCGGTGAGGCAAATTACTGAAGAGCTTGGGCGATAAAACATAAAACTATCTCAGATTACCGTACTCTGCCGAGAGACTTCAGTGTAGTAGGGATCTTGTGAGAGTGTTTCCGTCGACCTCTGCATAAAGTTCACAGGGCATAAATTTGTGAACAACTGCGTAACAGTTGCAACAATTTAAAGAGTCACTGGCGCCTTTGTCTAGTGTTTGAGGCAATAGTGGGTAGGTGTTTGATGGAGAGTTATCAGTAGTGGAGCTGGACTCCTAGAGTCGCATCCGGTGATTTATAAAGCCAACTAGGCTTGTGATGAGTTATTCCTCGACCATCACTTCAACTGCTGACACGGTTCTCTGTTAGTGAAGCATTCCATACGTGAAGATTTTAGCGTTTCATTGAATTATAGATCAGATTACTAGCATGTTCTAGGTAATATGGTGGGCTTAAGCCAATGTTCTGTTACCAGAAGGCCTCAATGTCGTGCGGACTGTGGTAACTTGTTTTCCCTGGTTCAGATATTGGTAGGCTAGAATGAAAATGTAATCTGCTTGTAAGATTGTATGAGTACCGGCAAACAAATCCTTGAGTGCGTGCCCGATGAGGGTATACGCTAGCGACTCTTTCACTGTTCTGATACAGTGATGCGTTTACAGCTTATTTCGTATAGCTCAATGAAATTTCCTCCTGTAGAGAAAAGATCTCCGTTAGAGAGGAACCACAAGCTTTAGGCATCTAGCAGGCCCATGAAACTGGTAGAGTTTTCCCCATACATAGACTGCCTGTGATTTTAAAATTAGATATAACATGTTCTATGTGTGGGTCGGTTATTCTGCTGATCAGTGTTCAGCGGGTAACCAGATGGCTATAAACTTCTTGGACGTTTTTGATTCGCAGAGCTGACTGTCTTCATCATCCATGAAAGGGCTACACAGCGTTCTTTGGTTCATGTTCGTCTGCGGGATAAATAATCGATCGACGATTAAAAACATTTAGAAACTTATTTATGAAGAACTCCCCTCTGTGTCAGCTAATTTCAGCTCAAACGCATTGTTCTTATTCGATGTCCTGACAATCCACTGACGGTTTTCTGATAGCAAACTATTTTTCGCCGGTGATTTGCGTATGGAGACAGGCGAGATGACACCAGCGAGTGAACTACTCCTTGAAATTGTCC
The DNA here is from genome assembly GCF_000715545.1 of Opisthorchis viverrini. Lineage (NCBI taxonomy): Eukaryota > Metazoa > Platyhelminthes > Trematoda > Opisthorchiida > Opisthorchiidae > Opisthorchis > Opisthorchis viverrini. Next base: position 295,676 of record NW_008752045.1, on the reverse strand, counting down.
GACTAGCTAACTGAACAGCATTAAATGTTGTGGCTGCATTTATTGGATGTCATACATGAAATTTCAACTTACCGAGCAACAGCAGAGCGACTTCAAAAAGATAGCGAGGATTGGGAACAATGAAGTTATACGTGGGATTATATGGCAGATATGCATAAATCCCCCTTTGAAGATATCTTATGCCTTTCTGGGCTAGACCTTAGGCATTCCGCTATGTTCTTGTTCATCAAGATGGAAGCACAGAAGGCTTTGTGAAATGGACGCTGAGAATTGTGCCCGTTATACTTACTCATAATTATCACAGTTGCTAAATATGGGAAGAAAAATGGAGGAGCGTGAATACTGAATTTCCACAAACTTAACGTCTCATACATTTATGCCTCTTCGTCAGAAATGTGTAGATGTTGTCCCTGATGATTCTGTTCATGAAATTCACATTTTATTGGGCAAAGAAGGCTTTATATTTTTTTGTTTTTCCCCGGAAATTATATTTCATCGTCTAAGTGACAAGACGTTCATTCTACCAGTAAAATTATGACAAAATATGACCTTGGAATTACCGTAGGTCCTTAAATCCCAGCCAGCGTGTTTTTTACCAAAGTTTCTTCGAATAACACATTTGTTCCAGATTTTGAGTGGAAATCTGATAGGCACCAGTGTAGTTGGCGGTGACGTTTCGCTGCTTGGGAGCATCTAAAACCAACGACTTTCACTATTATAAGCCAGGTATAATAACTTTTCAGCGACCTCGATCTTGAGGAACTGCGTGTCTCTCAACGTGAACTTCTTGAATAAAATACGTGCTTAAACACTCCAGGAGATGTTATTTTACCCCTTACATTTGGACCGTCTAGACACTGAGGTCTCATAAACCGACCCGGCATCTATTCTCACCTTGCTCTGTCTCATAAGCATATCTATTCTCCGTCAAGCTACTCTCTATTCCTCACCCTTAAAGTTAACTTTCTGTGAGAATATTTGGTGCAAAAATACGCGCAATTCGTATGCTGTGCCACTCAGCCTAAAACACTAGTCTGTGATACTGCTCGTCTTTCTCGGTTATTTCGGTTATTTCTTGCAGTTTAGTGAACTTTTACATCGCCCGTATCACGCTTTACGCCGAATCGATGTGCATAACTTGTTTTCACTCTCTATCCTGTCGACACGATGGCCGATTTTGTAGTTATCTTCCTTCCTACATGGCTGCTCGCCAGCATGCGTCACTCACGACGGCAGAATAATTGACTCTCTTTTAGCGCGACAATAAAACGATATCTGCTTGATTCCTACAAGTCAACCGTTGTGTCTGAGTGAGTGTGGGCCTTCAGATATTCGCTAATGAAGCGTCTGTTTAAACTACAGTTGGAATTACTCGTGAATTCATTTATTAAGTTCTGAACCGGACAGCACTGACTAATTGTTGCTATGATAAGTGACAATATGCCGAGGATCTGTGCATTACGACCATTGATATATAATGTCACACTTACTCGGAAGTCGATTGGCTAAGTAGGAGAAAAGTTAGTAACGTGTACAAGCTGGGTAGCACTATCTCCACAGAATTCCTTCTCAATAAAGTCTGCGCTATTATATGGGATATGGAATCATAATATAGTACAGCATAGAACAGCATACGGTGTAGCATAGTACGGCGTGGGAAAGTATGGCATAGTAGAGTATGGCTGAGTATAATACAGGTTAGCATGGTACAGCATGTAATGGTCCACTGTGATGCAGTAGACTGTGATAGAAGAAATAAGGGAAGAAACTAACTGAAATATCCAGCCAGCCTCTCTTGCATTTAGGTTCAATCCAGCACGTTTCCTTTCTTTAAAGTCTGAATGTCCCAATGTTGACATTAATGAAAGAATCCAATATTGCTTTGAGGGTGCCTCAAAATACCAGCTATGTAGTCATGCATTGATTGTGAATCCCATCATATCAGGTAAAATTCTTTCAAGCCAAAAGTCCCGAAAGCATTGTGTTTGTATGGAAAGTCAGTTCTAACTCGGTAGTTTTTAATTGGACAACGTTTGTCTTTTAATACAAAAGCCTCGTAAGGCCAAGTGAGCAAGTCACCAAGTATTAGGTTTTAGGGCAGACGGGGGACCAATCAGTAAGACGTCTTAGTAGTATCGCAACAGATCAGTGTTGACTGTCAATCAACGGCTCATCTCGGTTAGTTTGGTTGGCAAAATCTTGCGTTGATGGGTTGGGGAATTTACAGATATGTTCCCATCGGGATTGTTTCTTGATCTTCCACTTCAAGGTGTGTCATCTGATGATTCAGCGTGGGTACCACTGCTAGATTTCGTTGGTCTTTGTCGGCTTGTGAGTGTTGCGATAATTAGTTGAGGGGAATTAAGGTAGATGATGTAAAGTGGAATTCAGTTCCAGGTCGTTTTATCTGCTACTCTCGTTTTGGCTACCCGGAAGTTGGAAAACCAGTTTAGAAGTACGCTTAGGACAGTTCCTTTGTCGAATTCGTTGTGAAATGTAAACATCTGCTGAAAAGTCGGGCAGAACGTCGGAGAAAGCAGCTATCACTGGTAATTTGGTCAGCAGTTTCAACTTCGAACGTAACCTTAGAAGAACACATCGTGACAGAATAACGGCGACCAAAAAATCCAAGGACCGTTTGCATGTGATGTGCCGTTGTCTGTCCCTCAACTGAAACTTAGCTATATTGGGGCTCAAAAGATTATATTTTGTGGACAAATGAATGTAATGGTAGTGCACGGATGGTGTTTCCTTGATTGGAGACGGTATGCACTCAGGGTAGTTGCAAACTTCGGCGAACAGGCACCCACCGAACACTTGTAACCTTAATCAAGCTACCAATATTACGATCTACTGCACCAACATATTCCTCAAAGTGCTTACAACCAACTGGTAGCCTGAACCTGGTTCCTTTGGGTAGGCGCTGCTGACAGTCTCAAAGAGTGAGCATCTGTTTATTACTTTTAGTAGGGATGGGGACAGGATGGGGTCCAAGGAAAGTCGCGAGAGAGATCAATCCTAGTCAGGAAAACTAAAACGGAACTATATTCGTAATGCACTACTCAAAAGGTTGCTGAACATTCTTCGACAACCCACGACCAGTTTCACCCTTCTTGGGGCAAATCAGGTAGGTGCACTCATCGAGTTTCCGTCAACTTGATGTTCTGCTTGAAACCGAATTGCACGAAATTAGCAAAGTACACTTATTTGCAAACCAAATTGGTTTTTGCGAAAGGCTTACCTGGAACCCAGATGAATCTCCCGTTTGCAATTTTTCCAGACCTGAATGTGCTGCACCAGGCCGCCTCATGTTTTAGTTGCTACGATATTCGGGATATCGCGATACATGTATATTCGTAATGCACCAATGAGTGATAAATACTGCTGGACTTTAGTTCAGAGCAAATTGCTTTTTACCGTATACTGAACTTCAGTGGCTCAAGTGTTGAACTATCACCGAGTGACTGGAAAACTGTTGGCTTGTTTTCTTCTCAAACTTCATGGCTTGTGTATGGCCGACGATTTGAAAGCTGTTTGTAATATCTTTCCATCGAAGGAACACTATTCATTGAGTGTTAGAAATTCCTCAGCTTTCTTAATAGAGTTTCGTCTAGACAATTTATCACGATGTCTCGGAAAGCCTAACGACCGAAACATAAGGCTACCTGTGTTCAGCACACTCAACGAAATTTCATGGTACTGTGGGGAGGTCTGATAATATTTACTTGAGGTTTAACCCTATTAGTAAAGCCAATGTATACCGAAAAGTAGAGAAGCACTGTACGACTTTTTTTATTCTTGTTGGAAATCATCAGTATTGTGTATTTAACAACTTCTGTCCTATGGGAGCCGTCGCTCAAGGAGCCAGTCGACACGTGACCAGGTGATGTGCTTTCAGTAATGACGCTAGGTACTGTCGCCATGAGAACTGGACAAACTAGTGGTCCGTCTTTCGTTTACAAACAACCAGGTGTTCACCTACTGGCCGGAAGGTCGTGGGTTCGAATCTCTGTGTCGAATCCCTGTGTCGGAAAGTGTAGACTGCTGATGATTCCCAAAGCGGATGAAACAGCCGTACGGTTCTCGGCTTTTCGGCATGAAGTGTCTCCACCGATAGGATAAAGGCTCAGTGAAATTTGCTTGATTCCTCCGGTAGAACTTAACTGGTGTACAAATGTGCATCTGGCGAAGTTTGGAACATTTTTATACCCCTGTTCAACTGCTCAGCAATTTTCGAACACCAAATTTAAACCGTATGTTCGCGAGAAAAATAAACGCTCAGGCAACAAGCACATTTAGTTTCTAAGGCGAAATTTCCCGTGGGTTTCAGGTGCTGTGTGATCGGACCAACTATTCAGAGCCAACTATTACTCAGTTGTGTGTCACGGTCACATTCAGATTTTTGGCGACCGGCATTATTACCAGAATAATTCACCATTACTAGGTTCACTGAAACCACAGGTGTGCATCCCACACTGCTTTCAGCATGAAAATGTTTTGGTTTATCTATCTCCCCTGTGTCAACTAATGGACTTCGTATACCTCGAGCACGTTTCAACACAAATTAGCTGGCTCTAGCAATCCTGGTCATTGTGCGCTCTCTTAATACGCTGATGAAGAAAGCTTTCCTTCCTAAGGGTTCACCGAACCAGTTTTTGCAAAATACTACCTGAGAGCCGAGTTAACAGACGCGACATATCTATTTACGTTAATCAACGCCCGTCACCGCAGCTGCCAATGGGAGCTAAGCTAGGCCTCTGCGGATTCGAACACTGCTGTTATTCGGAGGACCGAGAACTATAACTGACAAGCTCTAGAACACAGGTGCCAACGCTGTCTCTACATTGTATTGGCCTGCTTCCGTGCAAGGATTTGAAAAAGAGGCTGGAAAGCGCATAGTAACTTGGATGAGGGCGATAGACTGAAGTGTTGATCCAGTCCCCGTTGGTCAGCATCAAGTTTTCGAATTCGGAGACACAAGTGCAAAATGTAGTAGTGAACTAGATGATCCGTTATATGAAGCACGCAAACTGAAGAAAAGCTCAAATTCCCGCGCAAATGTTCAGCCCGTCTCCATCAATAGTAGATTTCATTTTTTCACTCATGGCTAAGACCTTCTTGCTTCAGATCAGTGATCGCATTGGTTGAATCAAGAAAAAACCACTGTCCAGGACAATTTTATTTCCATCCATTGTGAAATTGCGGAAACAAACTACAATACCCGTGAGACTTGAGCCCTTTCGAATACCCCTTGATGTGACTGCCTTGTTTACATCAAGCCGGTATGAGAATTTATTGGGAGAATAATCAGTGACTACTGAACAGACTTACCTGATCGACTCAGAAATGGTCTTCGATAGACTAATAAACACAGAAGGAGAATAAAAAGCATGCTGGTTGTCAACTTTGTCCGAGCACCATATTACCAAGCGCAATGTCTGATGTAACATTAAGCAAAACAGTACAGTAAGGGACGCTTCGTTTTCAGGGACGAACTTTATTTTGAACCAGGGCTCGTTGCTCAAGATTTACGGCAAAAACAGACGCAGAGACACACACGTATCCTTTCTTTAACTGTAATAATCTATCATATAGTGTTTCAACACTTAACGGAAGTTTACGAAGAAAGGCACCCAAGTTCTCAAATTCCCTATCTGTAGTCCACTCAGAAGAACTCACGAAAAACGTAAACAGTTAGACCTGATATGGCCAAGATATTTTCTGTCCGAAGCGTTGGAGAGATCGACTCTAAAATGAGGCTTTTAACAATCACCGATATATTCTGTGGTTCGTTCCTTGGAGTTATTGCCGCAAACACAGAATTGCTTAACTAACAGTCCTCAGTGAGGTTCACCTCCATGCTTCACGATTTTCGTTGTGTTTCGTTGGCTGAGAACCTCAACCTGCTCAGCTATTGATGAAACCGGGGGCGAGATGGTCGAAGTGGTTAGAGCGCGAATGTGCTGACCGGTTCGAGTCCGACCTATGCCTCTCGACTTCCCCTGTCTAGGCTTGGGCAACATGACAGTATCCCAGCCCACGTGCAACCATAGAGTGGCATAGCAATTAGGCACCGAAAGGGTGCTACAGCTGGACGATTGATGAAACCTCACACAATTCTCAAGATATTAACGGTAACGTACAACACACTAGTTCAGAAACTGTACTATTTCGTAGTAGTATTTCGTGAAATGTCAGTTACGGCTGGAATTTCCGTCACTAGAAGTGACATTAAGCAAAACCTCTTCCTTTATCTCCATCCATGTGCACAAGCTGCAAATTGCTGTATTGGCGAGAAATCTGTCAATTTGTTAGCACGATGTGTTCTGGCGTATCTCCCACCATGCGTAATGCTCTTTCCACTGAACAATTTCGGTCCCAATCACATCGCTGAAAAATGAACCGTTTGTCAGTTTAGACATGTAAAAATTCGGAAGTATCCAGTGTGCGCTCGTGGGGTTGTGGTAACACGTTCGTGTCGCACGTAAGATTTTCGGAGTTCATACCCTGGCATGGCCGAGGATGTGCACTGCCGATGAGCTCTAATAACAGCGAGACGCAAATCCAGTACTAAACCCGTTGGTCCGGACTCATTAGAAGGATTACACCAGGACAGGAGATTGATATAAATGTGAACATTCGCAAAATCCCTGCGGGCTTCAGCGTACTACAGTTTGGCTGCATAAATGTCGAGGGGTTATTTCCTAAGTATGTTGGATTTCTTAGGTTAATTTGATTCCGGAAAATCGGTGTTCCCCACATTCGTTCGGTACTGTCTACAAATTTTAGGAAGAAATCGGACTCACCGCCAGTCGGCAGTTGGATCACAATGAGCTCAGTCAATTGAAACCTTTAGTCCAGTGAGCGTAAACAGACTGGACGCATATATAATTCACACAGGTGGAGAAACCACGTGCCGTTCGGAATATGATGAGCCTGCTGGGAAGGCGTAGATCACCCATACTCATAGGCTCTGGTTCATAGCGTGTGACATTTCTCGGCATGGAAATAATTCCTTATAGATAGTGTCTTCGAAATAAGCACAGACTATCCGACCGAGAATCTCTGTCACACTGAATCCTTTTGATTGTTATTGTTCACCCTCTATAACAATATTTCCTCTATTTGTTTAATAGCAGCCAACCTACTCAGATCTGGCAAAGTCTACCCCTGGTATTCGTATCCACTACACCAAATTGTATAGTTGGCTCCCATTTCAGCATAAGTTCCTTCCTTAATAACAGATGGCTTCATCTGCTGTTTCCTCCAGGAATAGCCAGTATTCAAATTTTGCGTAAGCTTTCTAAGTCATACTGAATCTTTCCAAAGCTGCAGTAGAAAAGACCGTTTTTTCCATGATTGTGCTTCCCTCCCGAACAGAAACGTGTGCATAAGTCGTATGGTGAGAAGAGTGAGACTGGACTATCTCGTACATTAGCACCGAACACAGCAAACTGTGCCACTTTGGGACAGCTTTGGTCAGCAGCCACGTGAGACCGATTGGATCAATGCTGGCAAGAGACGCGGCAATCCGTCAGTGATTCGCTGACCTGATAATAACCACGCCGAATATTGACCTAAGAGACTTGGTCCGATTCATCCAGGCTCACCCAGGTGTCTTCATCCGCGCTGCACGTATAAGCGACTGATAAAAGACCCCTGAATAGACAACATCACGATGTCTCCCACAGTGTAACCCACTGGATCCCCTGGGAGGACTCCGCACTAAAGAGGCTGGTATATTCATTCGCGTGCCACTGTAGCAGTTCGTGAACCACGTACTTCGAATCAGACAGAGTATACAGTGTATCAGCGGCAAACCACAGACTACAGAATTGGCCAGTTCGTACTGACTTCCTTGCGCCCCAATGGCGAATATTTCGATAACGAAGGCCTCAATTAGCTTTACCCCGAGTAAAGGACCTTCGCAATCTAATCCGTGAAACCAGCTACGATCAGCAGCATGAACGAGAACGGGCGTCGGCAACGAAAAAACATAGACCATTATTTTTTGGCTTACAGAGCAGCAACAACTAATATCTTGATGTGAACTGAAGCAACCAAATTCTGTTTATTGACACAACAGCACGTCAGTTTGTTGAAATGCTTTCGAAACTTGTCGTAGGACAAAACAAATAAGCGATGGGTAAAGTATGTTCGCACATGAATATAAATGAATATGGTGGAAATATGCCACACGTCTTTCACATCTACCCCCACCCCCGACCCGATGTTCACCTCAGCTCTTTACCCCTCTTCCCACATTTTATTTGTTCCCCTTGCAGACAGAGGTCGGAAATCTGTTTCATACCACTCTGTACACAATCTTTGTATTCACTGATCGATTCAAAGACTAAAACTCAACAGCTAAAAATAGTGGCTGATTCCTTGTTAATGAACGGAGGCATAAGGCGAGATTATTCTTCATAAGGTGAAGGTTGCGCAGAGAATGGTACAACAACTCCATATGTTATTCTGGCACAAAATTACAGACAGAAATTTCGCTTACATGCAAGGCCTGTTCACCGTAAATGACAATTTATGTAAGAGGATAGCGAGAAGAACTTTCTCGATGTAAATTTTGTTCTAAAATGATTCGAGGAAAAGAGCGATAGCTGGGCAAATGTCTGTTTACGCTCATGTCACAAAATCAAATAACAGTTCTGTACTATTAAAAACCATCCTTGACGGACCATGCTACTCGTAAGGTTGCTGAAAAATCCCTAACCGCTCACGCCCGGTTTTCCCCTTCGATAATCAGGTGGGCGCAGTTCTCAACTTGCCTCTGTCTCAAGTTCTACTTGAAGAATGGATTACACACAGCTGATAAGTACATACATTTTCAAACTGAGTTAATTTTTACCGGGTACTCAACTTGATTTGTCAATGAGTACACTTGGCGAAGGTTAAAAACTTTTGCAAAAAGCCGAATAATATCAGTTTAATTTCTCATACTTTTGCATACTGAATGAGATAGCTACCAGACACGATATGCATAAATTTTGTAGTGGACGACTGAAAAAGTTCATAGAAAGGCAACCTAACCGGTATCAGCCGAATAAAAGCTGCGAAGCGATATACAAAATCGGAACCATAGCACTCATCATAAAGACGTCCAGCATAACAGGCCAAGACTGGCATGAGGTTTTCCGGAAAAAAATGGCAGGATTCTTAATCCTGCGATCATACTGAACATTTGACAAAGGCGGACTGGTTACTAATGCGACTTTCTGCCGAGGACCGGTTACAGTCCTGTTAAATTACGGATCTCGTCGGACACCAGAGCATGTGATTCATATTTCGATCAATCATTTGAACACCTTTTATATTCCAAGAGCTGCGGGCTGCATTGTAGCAAAAACCGAACAGGTACTGTATCAAAAGAAATCCTGATTGCCGTGGGATGAAACAGCCACTGGGATAAGCGCGCTACCTCTCTGGTAGACAGATCAAGACACGATTTTCGAGCTAACAAGACAAGTCGTAGCAGAGTTTGATGGCCTCAGATATCAATAGCAAAGAAGTGAATTGAGCTTTTCTCACTCTAGGGTAGGTTGCGATGCAATCAATACCGCTGTGTTAATGAAGAACTTGTATTCGCAAAGGAGGCTTTACAGGCTTTCGCTAGAAAGGACTATCGGTGTTTTAATTCTTGATAAGAAATCAGATTCGCTGCGCTCTGATTCGTCAAATGTCCATCGGAGAAATTCGCATTCGTCAAATGTCCATCGGATGAAGAAATTCGCATTAAGTATGCAAATGGATGAAGCATCCTAGATTGAACCGTTTGACTGCCAATGGTTAAACTGCTCCCGTGAATTTTGATGTGGAAGACTAAGCATTTCGGGACAGAATGGAAGCCCTAGTGTCGGCAAACGCCAGCTTTGTTAGCTGCCGTTTTATCGGATGATATTCTCGAGACCTATATCCTGGAGAATTTATGCAGCGTGCACATTTGATCCCGCCTCCGATGGTGAATGTAGCCACCAACAGTACGATACCAACACATGTTAGAAGAACGCATTGTCTAAAAGACCAACACTCCACACTTATCACCAACCGATTCCGTCCAAATGAGCAGTTGAAACCCAAGGCCGTTAGAACCAGGGTGCGGCCTCCACAAGCATGACATCTGCATCAGCGAAGGGTGGAAAACTCAATAACTCAGACAAGCTATTATCGATCTCGCAAATGACCGTAAAATGTGCAAATGTGGATGAGGTCAAACCACAATTGCGGTGCTCCGGAGGTCAATCTGAGTATGCTCACGGTGTCCTACAATCGATTGATGTAAGATTAGTATATTTTTTGTCATAACAGTAGAATTGAGACGAGGTCGTCAACAACTGAGCGGACTAATTAGAGAATACGGATAAAAACTATTTTAAAACCGTCGCAAACAAATCGCTCACGTTTGGTGTCATTTTGCTTGTTGTCTGACGGAGAAACAATAAAGACATGAAATGAGCAGTTACAAAGCGATTGAGAATCGAAGCACCGGAAACGTCAGAAACTAATTCATACGGCCTACGAATTAGAGTATCCGGATGAAATCGGATGCTTCAATGCAAAGTGCAGTTCACATGTTACTTTACAGAAAATCGATCTGAAATGATGGGACTTCAGACGCCCAGTCAGGCAATTCAGACAATCATCACTCTGAAGAGCTCAAACAAACGCGAATACAGACCGCTACAAGCTAAACAGTTGCTTCATTATACAAACAGTGACAATCCATTGACTTCAGCACGCCTCACACCAGTTTCTGAAAAAATGCATATCAAGGTCGGAAATACGGCGCCGAAGTAGTTAAATAAGAAAAACGGAGAAGGCACTGGTCACCTCATCGACCAAATTTTCGGCGAAAGAACGAAATCACTCCGAACCCTGAGACTGTCTTTATGTCTCTAATCCCTTCATACTTGTATGCCATATAAAAAGGCAAATAGAATTAGTATTGTTCTAAATAAAGAAGGTTCTAAATAGAAGGTCAACGAAAGACCTTGTGGCTTCTATAACTTTCTGGAGCGTACCTAATGTTTCACTTCCCTCAGACTTCCATCTAGCAGTGAGAATCCGTACAACGACTAATCGTGCTACAAGGTAGTCTGGGGTTAAAGTCGTAATGTCCTCTGCGACAGGGGTGTGAAGGCAGAAAGTTGTATCTCACAGGTGACCAGCATATCCATATCTATGGGAACAGCCATCTGCCTTCCCCCGAGGAAGGATGAGTTAGAAAAGGTGGGCTCCGAAAACCGCAGACTCCGATTTCCCAACAGTTGAGCGTGACCACTGATACATTATCCTATAAAGTCAAAATACTTTTAAAACCTAAGAGTCTGGTGCTGCTCAAAAGGCACCAGTTGTGCGTAGTTGCATTAGGAATCAGACAGTAATGCCTCATTCCCAGCGACCTCCGGTTAGGCCAACCCCTTGCAGCAGAGCAGGTCAGACCATTGAGGCATCGGCTCCGGGTAGGGTCCCCAAAGAAAACCCAACCGTTCACTGCCCCGTCAGTCTGACCTTTGAGTCTGATGCTAGAGGCAGCGTTTCCGAACAAACCCTACGTCCTCCCACTGCCTTGTGGGTCAGACCTTCGAGTCCAAGGCTCTGGGTGGGGTATCTCCACCAGTTCCCTTTACTCGGCCTGGGCAATCGGGAAGTAGCATTTGTCCGTTCGGTTCGGTGTTCACAGAGGTTTCCCCTCAACCCCTTTCCACCACACAAGCAAGCGCCGCTGGGTCATTTGGTTGTCAGTTGTCTGGCCAAAGGGCCCTAAGCTCCTCGCTGCCTACTAACAATAAAAAATAACACCCTTCTAAATCCACGAGATACTCTCTATATGGGAACTTTTAACGTCTATACTCTGTCAAATTGGCAAATAGGCAATGCTTATTGAAACATTATACTCCCCAAAAATAGATGTATCCTGTGTCCCCGAAACATGCACACAAGACCCAAGCGCGATTATGCATCTCAGAACGCCAAGGATGGAATCAGTTGTTTCACATTTCCCTATCTGTGTGTCCTGTGACCCAGAATCGATGACTCGTGGAATACATGGCGTGGGAGTCGCACACAGTCTCACAGCTGAATGCACTTTACTGGATTGGAATCCAGTGAACAGTCGTCTTAGCGCCGTCTGGTTAATTGGTGTAGTCAAGTCCAATGCCTCTCGGAAGAAAATGTGATGCCTGTTTGTAGTGTCGGCTTATGCCCCAGCGGACAGCAGTTCTGATGCGGAGAAGGATCTTTTTATTGAGAGCTATCCGGGTTGATTCGTCAGGCTAAATGCACTGACATTGTGATCCTTGCAGGCAAACTGAATGCTCAGATATGTTGCTTTAGCTCCTTGGAATCACATTTAGATGGTCAATTCCCAGTCTATGCTCGTGGCACAGACAGCGAAGATCGATTGCTTCAGTTGTGTGCTGATCATGAACTGTTTCTGTCAAGTACGAACATTAAACATAAACGGTCGCACCGTGTAACCTGGCGGCCACCAACTGCAAATCAACCGTGGTCCCAGTTGGGCCACGTGGTCGTCAGCCACCGGTAAAAAGGTACAATTCAATTCTGCCGTTCCTTCTGGGACACACCACTTGATTCCGAACGCCATGGGGCGCGCACGCTTGACAGTTTGCTCCCCTTCTGCCTCATACAAACTGGCACGAAGCACGCCAATCCACTATCTTCGAAGAACGACCATAGCTCAACAGTACCGATCTGAGCTAGCCCAACAACTCTCCACAGTAAACCAACATTGCACTGGCAGTGAGCATCTGGATGGGGCGTAGCAAATGTCAGTGACGTTAAGTGCTAAGTGTCCGATCCCTCCGATTTGATCACAAAACCACTGGATATCGACAAAATCATTATCCATGGTTGATGCCAGGAAATCCATACCAGCACGCAACGAGTAGGATGGCGCACGCCAGTCCCTCAAACGCCATGTAGTGGAGAATCTAAGGAAATACCGAGAACTCTGCTGGATATCGAGCGATCGGGAAATGGAGAAGGCCTTTGCTACGAAAACAGCCGTACCTATATCACCTGATACGATCGATTCGTCCCAGTAAAGCGACGGTCAGCAAACCGACGAGTGAAAAAATGGCTCAATAATTCATTCGCAAAAACATTAACTGGAAAGATGGAGAAATATTCAGTGGGCCTCCTCCTGTGGAACTGGTGCATATGGGCGAACGGGATGTAAACCTTGATCGCCCTTCAGAAGAAGAAATAGGGTACGAAAAAGTCGTGCTGAAACTTGAGAAGGCACCAGGACCGGACGGTCTGTATCCAGCCCTCTTCAAAGAAGGCGGAAAATCCCTGGTGACCCACCTGACAAAGCTTATTGGTGCTATATGGGACGAAGAGAAAGTGCTTTCAGGATGGGGCATGTCGACAGTTATCCCCATCTTCAAAAAGGGTACGTGGACGCTATGTGAAAATCACCGTGGTATCAGTCTGTTAGCTGTGGCATCGAAGGTGCTCTCTGGTCTTATCCTTCGAAGGTTGACTGAACACAGGGAGAGGCAGATCCGTGAAAACCAAGCTGGGTTCCGTCCTGCAAGAGGTTGCATCGACCATATCTTCACCCTCCGACAGATTCTGGAACAGCGACACTGATTCCAGCAACCAACAATGGTTGTTTTTCTTGATCTGAAAGCTGCCTTTGACTCTGTGGACCGCCAAACACTATGGCAGTGTCTGTGGGGCAAAGGTGTCTCCCATAAATTCTTGACCCTCATTAAGGCGCTGTAC
>NW_008752045.1:252028-281865 GCF_000715545.1 Opisthorchis viverrini | reverse complement strand
CTCACTACCAGCCTCTAATGTGGGTGGGGTCGAATTGCTCCCGGGACGTTCACTCATAGATATCGAGAACGCAGGCGACATAGATCTTCTGGTGGTGTATTTGGGCATCAATTTATCAGATCCCACATCCAGTGCGTAGCTGACTAACCCACCTAACGTAGTCATCGGTGAACGAATCTGTGACAGCTACAACCACTGTACGATAAGAACGCGGTTCTCACAACTGACAATGATGATGATGATGATGACGTGTTCAAAGGAAAGCTCCAGCGTCAGTCAGCATCAGTTAAACCATAATTGCGGTGCTTCAGAGGTCAAGCTGAGTATGCACACGATATCCGACAATCGATTGATGTTGAATTTGTATATCCTTTATCATAACAGTAGAATTGAGACGAGGTCGTCAAAAACTGGGAGGACTGATTAGAGAATACGAATAAAAAATATCTTGAAGCCGTCACAAACAAATCGCTCACGTTTAGTGACATTTTGATTGATGGCTGGCGGAGGAACAAGACATCGAACAAGACATCGAATGAGCAATTGCAAAGCGATTGAGAATCGAAACACCGAAAAAGTCAGAAACTAATTCATCTGGCCTACAAATTGGAGTCGATGGATGAAACCGGACGCTTCAATGCAAAATACAGTTCAGATTACATTTTACGGTAAATCGATCTGAAATGATGTGACTTCAGACGCCCAGTCAGACATTTCAAGCGATTATTACTCTGAAGAGCTCAAACAAAGACCGCTACAAGCCAAATAGTTGCTTCATTACACAAATAGAGAGTATCCATTGATTTCATCGTGCCTTATACTAGTTTTTTAAAAATGTATACGAATGTCAAAACGTTTTGGGATCACTTTCAGTGCGATCCCATCATGTGAAGCCAGTTTCCTCCCCCGACTGATCGATCGTTTCCATTGAGTAATTTTGATGGAATTTCTTGTTTCTTGATGGCACATAAACAGACCGATCCGTCAATCCGATCTGGATCGTCTCATCTGATTTGGGAATCCGTCGTCTGTTCGACATTTGCGAATCATCCTCATGAGTAGCGGCTTGACAGTATTAGACAAAGTTCGTTCCTAGTAGCGCCTAGATAGCGGAGGCGCCGTAAGATCGATGGGTGTACTTAAAGACTGGGTTCGGGTTCCTGACATTGAGCAAACTTCTATCGAATCAGAGATATGAGTGTTTGTTGGAACAGTTAGTTGGCCGATTCACATAACTGGACGCCTTTGAAACGCTGGAATAAAAACTACTAAACGGAGCACCGAACATGAGCTGACGCCCGTCGATATTCTTTCCTTTGTGTACACCAACACCGTAAACACGTCTTGGAGCTAAGGGTGGATGTTTATTATATACTGAGAGATATTCCGGGATGGAAGTTAAGCAAGAGCCTGCCAGCTCTTTCCTTTAAAGCGAGCAACGCACCCACACCAATCGTACCATGCGAAGACCGGCACTGTATGAAATTATACGTATTTATGCGGCTCCCCTTGTGATTGGACTGAGACACTGCAGCCGCACCCAGCTTGAGACAGGAGGATGATTATGACGAAAAATCGAACTCACGGAGTAACTTACCATTGACCGAATTGAGCACAGTCCCCACATCCCAGATTTCGGCCGCTTGCCATTGAGTAATGTTGATGGAATTTCTTGTTTCTTGATGGCACATAAACAGACCGATCCGTCAATCCGATCTGGATCGTCTCATCTGATTTGGGAATCCGTCGTCTGTTCGACATTTGCGAATCATCCTCATGAGTAGCGGCTTGACAGTATTAGACAAAGTTCGTTCCTAGTATTGCCTAGATAGCGAAGGTGTCGTAAGATCGATCAGTGTACTTGAAGGCTGGATTTGGGTTTCTGACAGTGAGCAATCTTCTATCGAGTCATAGATAGGGATTTTGGTTGGAACAGTTAGTTGGCCGATTCACATAACTGGACGCCTTTGAAACGCTGGAATAAAAACTACTAAACGGAGCACCGAACATGAGCTGACGCCCGTCGATATTCTTTCCTTTGTGTGCACCAACACCGTAAACACGTCTTGGAGCTAAGGGTGAATGTTTATTATATACTGAGAGATATTCCGGGATGGAAGTTAAGCAAGAGCCTGCCAGCTCTTTCCTTTAAAGCGAGCAACGCACCCACACTAATCGTACCATGCGAAGACCGGCACTGTATGAAATTATACGTATTTATGCGGCTCCCCTTGTGATTAGACTGAGACACTGCAGCCGCACCCAGTCTGAGACAGGGGGATGATTATGACCAAAAATCAAATGGTTTAACTCGAAAGACGGGCAATGAGGAGGGGATGGGTGTTTTCATCCTATGAACCCAAAGCAAAGTACATCGCACACGTTCCAGCATATAATCTGACGGACCAGAAGATTGTGTTGGACACATAAACCCACAGACCAATCCGGATTCTGCAAGTGTCTCGATTGTGTCTCGGAGAAGCGCGCACCCGCTAACGTGATATCCGTTCCTCTCGGGAGTAGCCCTACTGTTCTGAGTGAGCTGATTTGGTGACGGATCCTCACGCCAGTCTGTCAGTATCAAATGTTCATTGCCATGCAATATGTAATCACAAAATCGATGCGATGGGGTCACGATAGGCACTGGATTCAGAAAACCAGGAGGGGGGGTCTGGCTGGCATCGTGAATTGTTCGAAAGTTTCATTAATTCCCTTGGAATCATTCGCTCTATCCGTAGTTTTTCCAAATCAAGTGACGAAGAGTCTCTTCCAAGAAGTTCGGTTTCCATGAGGTCCGGCTACATTAGCTTTCTGCAAGCAAGAAACTCGAACCGCCCCAACGAAAGTGGATATTTCCACACTGTGGGAGTTCGTGCACTTCCATAATCCAATGACCTATACTGGGTGAAGTACACATGACAATTATCAGAGCTTCATACCATGTTGATCGATGCGTAGAATTTTGACCAATAAAGTTTCCTGGTCCACAAGGTTGGGAGGTGGAATGCAGCCTGTACTGACAGGCATACGGCAGCACTGCTTTCAAACCAGTGGCTATGGCTGAGGACCCCAGTCCTCCTCTTGTCCAGGTGTGGACGCTCCGGCAGTATCACAAACCAGGTATAACCCTGTATCGCACACTTGCAAATAATCTCAAGCCACATTGGCTGTCGGGTGGTGCCATCAGCCGGATCCACCCGCTTCGTGTATAAAGCAGGGCGAGAAGCGAAAACGGTATAACCCTGTATCGCACACTTGCAAATAATCTCAAGCCACATTGGCTGTCGGGTGGTGCCATCAGCCGGATCCACCCGCTTCGTGTATAAAGCAGGGCGAGTAAGCGAAAACAGGCTACTGCCGATGCCCTTTTCTTTGTCTTCTACATACTTACTCATCATACACTCCTTACACAATTTTAGCCACAGTCGAAGCGAGACGATCACAGATAACAAGGCTTCGATTGCCAACAAAAAAGTGCATCTGAATCTCCTGACTGAACACTTTCAAGAAGAATTCAGCTGACCATTTTCAGTTGCTGGACTGGATTCCCCACCGGCAACGCAGCCCCGAACATTGAAATTGGAAGGATAAATGCATGAGAAAAAAGCGACTGACGTCTCTTTAGCTACTAGGGCCTGAAAAACATACATTTTGTACACTTTCCTCGTCAAACCTGTTTATATTTCGCAGGGGGAACAGCGACCCCCGGAAAATCCAAGATGTAATATTCATTTATGAACCAAGTTGAGGTGCAGATTCTAGATACCACGTGTCGTCTCAACCCAAGGACATGATGCAGACCACTGCTTTGATCTCTGCAGGATACCTCACAAATTCACACGCAATTTGAGATGAAGAGAAGTCCGAAATTAGAGGACGACGGTTAAAGCTTCCATTGACCACTCACGACGGGCGAACAAGTCTGGAAATACAGTTGCGAAGTAGTTTAATACGGAAAACGGAGGAGCCACTGGTCACCTCGTCGACCTAATTTTCGGCGAAAGAATAAAATCACTCAGAACTCTGAGGCGGTCCCCATGTCCCCAATTCTTTCATATTTGTATGCCAGAAAGAAGGCAACTCGAATCGGTATTGTTCTAAATAGGGCGGGTCAACGAAAGACCTTGTGAATTCCATAACTTTCTAGAGCGTAACTTATGTTCCACTCCCCTCAAAATCCCATTCGGCCTCTGATGACAAACTAATACATTATTCCGTCCAAATGGCAATGCCACTAGTGGTAATCAGCCACCACTACTCAGACCATTGACTCATTGATTGTTTTAATTTGCGTTTTTTAACAACTCGGAGCTCCCGGCTGATGAACTCGAGTCCTGTGACTGTCCTCATTAGAATAGCAGTTGTGTCAGAATAAGTGTCACTTTGATGAAACTTTACCAGTTCGTATCCGGCGGGGAGCTCGAGAGATGTTTCGGCACCAGAATGGAAAGTTAAAATGGCTGAGGGATTCAGCATGCGACTGATGATATGGGACGGCTTTCCAACATGTTTCGTGCGAAACGAATTAATCTCGTTTTAGAAGGCCCGCAACCTGAAGCTCTACATCTTGATGGGATGGTCGGGTTTAAGTGCTGCATAGATTCCGCGGGCTACACTGGATGGAACATGGTTCCACAAGGTACAAACATACCAGGAAAGTAAAAGTAGAGTAGTCAGACCGAGGGCAGCGAGACCCCGTACAATGACTGATCGTGTTACGAGGCGGTCTGCGGGTAAAGTCGTAACATCAAACATCATAAACGAGAGATTCAGCTGGGTTCCAGGTGAGTCTCTCGAAAGAACCGAATTAGTTTGCAAATGAGTGTATATTCGCTAAAGTCGTAATGTCTTTTGCGACAGGAGTTTGAAGGCGGAAGGCAGTTTCTCACGGACGACAATCATGTCCATGTCTATGGGAGCATCGATCTCCCTTATCCCGAGGAAGGACGAGTTAAAAAAAGGTGCGCCCCAAAAAAACCGCACCCTTCGGTTTCCCAACGGTTGCGAGTGACTGCTGACGCAATATCCGATAGGGTCAAAATATTTTTGAAACCGAAGAACCTATGCTTCTCAAAAGACACCTGCTGTGTGCAGCCGCATCCGGAATAAGAAAGTAATGCCTTATTCCCTGCCCGTTCGGTTAGGCCAACCCCCTGCAGCAGAGCAGGTCAGACTATTGAGTCATCGGCTCCGGGCAGAGTCCCCAACGAAAAACCAACTGTCCACTGCCTCGTCGGTCTGACCTTTCAGTCTGATGCTAAAGGCAGCCTTCCCGAAAAAACCCACTGGAAGTACTGATTAGAGAATACGGATAGAAGAATATCCTAAAACCGTCGCAAACAAATCGCTCACGTTTGGTGTCATTTTCCTTTTTGTCTGACGGAGAAACAATAAAGACATGAAATGAGCATTTGCAAAGCTACTGAGAACCGAAACACCGGAGACGTCAGAAACTAATTCATACAGCCTCCAAATTACAGTCTACGGATGAAATCGGGCGCTTCAGTGCAAAGTACAGTTCACATGTTACTTTATAGTGAGTGAATCGATCTGAAATGATGGGACTTCAGACGCCCAGTCAGACATTTCAAGCGATTATTACTCTGAAGAGCTCAAACAAAGACGAACACAGACCACTACAAGCTAAATAGTTGCTTCATTACACAAACAATGATAATCTATTTATTTCGTCCTGCCTTACAGTAGTTTTTTTGCACAAATTTATATGAAGATAGAAACATTTTTCAATCACTTTCAATGTGATCCCATCATGTAACGCCAGTTCCTCCCCCGACTGATCGATCGTTCCCCTCTTAATTATTGTGGGACTTTAAGAGACCGATATTTCAGTCTGATCACGATCGAGTAATGTTGATGGAATTTCTTGTTTCTTGATGGCACATAAACAGACCGGTCCGTCAATCCGATCTGGATCGTCTCATCTGATTTGGGAATCCGTCGTCTGTTCGACATTTGCGAATCATCCTCATGAGTAGCGGCTTGACAGTATTAGACAAAGTTCGTTCCTAGTATTGCCTAGATAGCGAAGGTGTCGTAAGATCGATCAGTGTACTTGAAGGCTGGATTTGGGTTTCTGACAGTGAGCAATCTTCTATCGAGTCATAGATAGGGATTTTGGTTGGAACAGTTAGTTGGCCGATTCACATAACTGGACGCCTTTGAAACGCTGGAATAAAAACTACTAAACGGAGCACCGAACATGAGCTGACGCCCGTCGATATTCTTTCCTTTGTGTACACCAACACCGTAAACACGTCTTGGAGCTAAGGGTGGATGTTTATTATATACTGAGAGATATTCCGGGATGGAAGTTAAGCAAGAGCCTGCCAGCTCTTTCCTTTAAAGCGAGCAACGCACCCACACCAATCGTACCATGCGAAGACCGGCACTGTATGAAATTATGCGTATTTATGCGGCTCCCCTTGTGATTGGACTGAGACACTGCAGCCGCACCCAGCTTGAGACAGGAGGATGATTATGACGAAAAATCGAACTCACGGAGTAACTTACCATTGACCGAATTGAGCACAGTCCCCACATCCCAGATTTCGGCCGCTGTGGACGTAGTAGACAGAAGTTTCACTCAATCAGTTTGGCCTTTGAACTTTTCTACACTATTCTTGTGAGTTTCCTTAAATGTCCAAAAATGCTACCATAAGCACCGAGATAATATCACTTTAATTTTTCTTTAAACATTCTTTTGCAAGGGCTATCGTAATAAGTCTTGAGTAATTGATGTCATTCTGTGTGGTACTGGTGCGGACAATTTAACAAGCCGTCACAGAAGATATCGATGCCCGTTCAATATTACGAAATCCAGAGAAGGGGTCTGGCTGACATTGTTCAAACTATTCCTGTAAGTCAGTTGAAATCTGAAATTTCTTCACTAAAAATCTACTGAGCTGGAAGCACCTGAATTAGGGTGAGTCATCTAACTTCGGTGAGTATGACAAAAACGCTCTTAGATGAAGTCATCCGTGCTAAGCCCGACAAAATACAAGGCCGTATTCCGGTTCCGGTTCCTTATTCGGAATCACCGGTTGTCATCTACTTGAGGGCTTCTGAACCATTCACCAATAGATGGACCAGTATACTACAGGAATGAATATGCATCTGAATGTACGGCGGCGTCTCGCAGGATCGATCGACCACTTTGTGATTCGGAGCCGTAGGTGTTTATATGTCTGATGTTGTTAATCACTGCAAGCTGCCGGACAGTTTCTGCTGAAATGTTTTGACATTCGTTGATTATCAAAACGCCGACCAAAATTTTCTTTTTTTCTTTAATTTTTGCCACACGCCGTTACTGTCAATGACCCCATACTCCTCTGCAACAGTCTACACAGTAACACAAGGATTACCAGTCGGCACACAGCTTAGGTGTCGTCAGTAGGTTTGTAATACAGAGCAGGCGGTGTGGCCAAATTCGTGTTGTGAAGCACTTTGTTGTTCTGGACAAAGCAAAGGATATCGCAACTGCTCTCCTGTAACTAAAGAATTACGTTGGAAAAACATTCTGTGTCCATTTCTCTTGAATAGCCCAATATTAATAAAAACGAGTGACCAGCTTCATGATAATCGTTCAGTGGAATTGCTTGAATGAAGAGAGAGAACAGATAGTCTGATTGCTACATGCGCTTCTAGATTCGTTTAATGGCACTCACAGTGCCCTAATGGAAGACCCAACTTATTGGTCTTCAGTAGACAGACAGAGCTTCTAATGACTGTCCAATTTTAACGGAGTTACAGAGAGGTAGAAAACGAGGTTCCGGAATTGACATTCAGAGTTTGTGCAAAGATCGGTGACTGCTCAAAGGAGCAAGCATCACGAGTCGCATCTTCTCTTTTCTTACTGAAGTGTTCCAAACACTTGGTAGGGTATTGTGAGCGAAAACCATTAGGTTGGGTGGTCCAGGTGGGTTAAAGTTACGGAATTTCACTAGGCTCTGACTCTCTGTTGAGTAACTAGAAGCGATTAAATGTCAGATGCGTCAGATGAAACGTGTGGACCATCTGGTCACACCTCGCGATCTCTTGGCAGTCTTATGAGCAGGATGACACCCGATACCCAGAACTTTATGCTTACTCCGTTATCGTCAGTTTATAATGAACTCGGTAGTTTGCATAAAGCGGCGAAATGCGGAACGTTTTGTGGCGGTACATCCCCCATGTAGCTCCTTCAAGTTGTATCATGACACCGAGGGTGATTATCATGCGCAGCCATTAGAGATGGGCTTACCAGGGAGAAGCATGTTGGAGTGCCATTGCAGAAACCAATGAACTTCAACAGCTTAGTAGAATGATTAACATTCCGATGTCGTTGAGCCTGGGTAAGTCATTATTGTTACCACTGTTAGCATCACCATTACTTTTAATACCATGTTTTCGGACGAATGAGAGCGAATACCACTCCGAGGTTTCAACTGTCGCAACAATCACAAGACATAAGTACAAGCCTTATTCGATATTTTCAGCGTTACATGAAGTACGCGTAGGTGGAATAGCACATGTACAATAGCCATTCCAGTAAAATGTATGCAGTACTCACCGTCTACATCCGATAGCAATACCAGTAAACAGTATAATAACAACTTGACCCATGTCCACATCGCATAAGTCCCCGATAGACGACCGTACTGTCTCCTGCAGAGACCCTAAGCATTAAATGATGAGCCCCTCGAATCACCCACGCGATAATCTCATTGGTCCCTGACTATCTACATGTGATTGGTTATGGTTTGGCGATCCATTCTGATCAGCTATTGGACAGAGTAGTGCAGCGCAGATAATGCCTTCTTTCGTGCATCAGACCCCGAGACCTAGACAAGCAGATCGCGTTGGGATGTTTCACTCCGACAACTAGCTCGAGGTGACATTTCATTGGGCTCTTTCGTGAGAGCACAGCCCCTCTCTCAGGTTTTGCCATGAAACAATCATAAATGCAGTAACATCCCAATGGCTCCAGAGAACTGCTGCGAACAGTGCTGGTCAGCGTACACCGAAGTACAAGCCCTTCTGTCTATGAACAATAGTTCATTTCGTACCACTTCTGCCACAATAAGTTCCAAACGGGATACAGTGAAACGAAAACAAGGTTATTTGCACTGTTTAAATGGAAGTAAGAGGCAATGTGACCAACCAGTGAAACCAGAATACAACTGCCTTCAATAGAAGACAACCCGACTTATAATCTGGTTGCGAAAATGCAGCACTTTTCATTCCAGAATCACCCACCATCCCTCACTTTCCTGATTGCAAAATAACTCCTCGGCTTTTGATCGTAGTTAAATAAATACCTTTCTCAGCAGATATTCTTGTCTAATTATCAAAACCCATTACTTTTCGCTATACACCAGCATCAGTAGAAAAACTTATCAATCTGTTCTCCGCTTTGTCGCAAAAAGACCTCCCATTTCGGATTTTTACTCAGTCCTCTTGCTTTAGTATTGCGCTCCAGGACTAGAGCCAATCGACATTAACCTGTATCCCTTCCTGCCAATCTTGTATGTAGAAAACTTCCCCCGTACGCCGCACCGAGCATGGATCCACTTTAGACCCTGGTAAAACTTGCCTACTTTATCGCTCCAATGATTAGGACGAGTTTCATCCTGTCCCATATTCACCGGCTCACTCTGAACGAACCTGTTCAGCGTAATTTTGAAGATGGCGCCCCACTAAGCGTTAAGAAATATGAATTTTGACGCCACCATTATACTAACCACGGGGTTGATCAGTCGGAGGCTTTCAGTCGAATGGGGCCTAGGAACCTTCCCACCAGACTGCTACTATAGCACGCACCGTTGATGTTAACTGTTTAGCGAACTAGTCTCTATCACATCCTCACGATAGTTAGTTTGCCAGCACATAGCGTCAGTCTTGAAGTCCAAAAGGGCTCCATGCAGTCGCTAACATATTTTCTGCGTTCATGAATAATCTACGCCCAAAGGTTTCCGTCGAGTGGGAAAACCTCAGTGTGTTTGGCATTGGAGTCACATGATCTGACTTGATAAGCCGGACACAAGAGCATCATTGTCTGTGCTAATAGGGCTTGACTACAAAGTTGAGGTTGACGAGTTCTTATGCTCATGCACACTGCAATGCTCAGTCGTCTTACTGAGGGACTTGAAAACCCCTCGACAACACACTACCGGTGTTGCTCTTCTCGGGTTTCATTGGGTAGACGTCGACCCCAATGTATCACTAACCTTGTCATACTTGTACATCAAATAGATACATTCACTTGAAAAAACGAATGGTATTGACGGGATACCAGACTTGATACCGCTTGTGTTATTCTTCACTCACCATCTACTATCTGTCACCGGAGGTAATAAGCATCGAGCTTTCCAGTTTAGACAAATAATCTGTATAACCTAATTCATGAAGAGAGTCCGTTGTTGTCCATCCAACTATGATCTAAAACGTGTAAACGTTAACTCCATTCTTCAGCTCAACTGGGAGTAAAAGAGTAACAGGAAGAGCTCTACTGGATCGCCCACTTACCTAATAATTTTGCGTTCGTAAAAAGTGAATATACATCTGGCTGTAGCATTTATTCCTGAATTTTTTTCGTTGTTTGACTTCATCAATATAATTACTTGTGTAGGGCGTGTTCTACCCTGAAGGCTCGAACTGCTTTCTGTACGTCATATAACCAGTTGGCAGTGTTGTGAAATCGGAAATATTGCGTATCCAATACTAAACGAAATGGGAGATGTTGAGAATCAGAGGCGGTTTAATCTGACTACCCATGAGTAGCCGGACTTGCACCTGTTTATCACAACGCCATTTTGCTTGTTTGCTGCTCTTTCCCCGGAGTTTGCTACCGCTGAATTCTGTTTACACTCTGGTTATTAACGCCAATATCTTGTTCCCTGCTCAACTTCGCCTGCAATAACGTGTCAACTCTACCTAATTTTAAGTGTTTGCCTGGTAAAGTGTTTCCACGGAGGACGGAAATACGAACCCCTTGAACAGAAGGTGAGCACGTTACCCGTTACACCAACTCGAATTCTACAGCCGTATTATTTTTGTATTACCTTTGTTCTAAATGGGCCTGGGCGCGCATTCCGATTCGACACGTGACACAAAGTGGTGCATCACGTCGTCAGCTAAAGATAAGCTGTGCCAAATTCACCCGATACCCATTTTTCAGACAGTTTCCCTTAATTCCTGCGACCTTCTCCGTATAGGTCTCATTTACACTGTCTGAGTGGCCGCATCTATACGCCTACATGTCTTTCAGTACCTAATACCTATTGCTTCCAGAAAACACTTCTGCCTCATTCCTTGTTTTTCTGCCCCAACCGATTCCGCTATTGTTGATTGTACGTTCTGCTTAATTCAAGATGTTTATTAACTTGTTTGCTCATAGAACCATTTCTCAACAGTACGGTATCTACTTCCCTTATCAGTTTGTTCATACTGCCCACAGAAAACGAACTGCGTGTAGTCAGATAGTTCCAATTGTCATGAGATCCTTATTTTCCCGGTTCTTACAGTGAACATGACTTGTGCATCCTGAACACAACCGAGGATCTTAGCTGTTCACTGATTTGTGCACTGACGAGACTTGTTTGGCAATTTTTTAACCAAATTACCAGTTATCTTTGAATCACAAACACCTTATTTTTTCCACATTTTGAAACTTCTTAATGTCGGTCAGGATGGAATTGTATTTTCATCAACAAGCAATTAACAGAGCAGACGGAATACTTCATACGAGTAAATCTTCTATTTGAGAAGTCGTAACCAGAAGGGCTAATTAACACGTGTTGTGAGTCTACTGATCGAAGGATGAGTGGCAGTATATCGTGTCTATATGCGAGTCAACGACACCGATGATCAGCTACTCGTGGTCCCTTCAACCACTGGCAGAGAAATTGCAAGTTCGAACCTCTTTTCAGGTTCGTGAAACGCGCATTGCTGACGATTCCCACTAGGTATGAAACAGCCATACACTGGGCTTTTGAGTACAGATTGGTTTCACTTCCAGCGGGAAATCCCCATTAAGAATTACCAAATCAATAAATTTCCCAACATGATCTCTTTTGTTTGGAATGACACAGGCTTCTTTATTTGCATTGGTGATGATTACCCCACGCATACGATTTGATAACAACTGTCTAGCTTAGATTTGCCACTGGCGAAAAAGTCAGTGGAACCCGGAAGCCATTCAAAACCCAGAACCAATATATGGATAAGCATCAAACAGTACTGATTCTCAGAATAGATTCAAAAGATTCGTTAATCTTCCCAGTAGCGCTGTCGAACCCCAACCGTCCGAACAAAAGACAGAGGCGTTAGGCAACCATCCCAAGGGTCATGAAGAGATGCATTTCAGAAAAAAGCACCATTATAATTGTCTCCTAAACAGCGGAAAACGACTGCTCAGAGCTGCGCTTTAGTTCATTCCGATTCACTCCAGCACGTCGCAGTAGATCAATGTTGGCTAAAGCACCGGCAGCATCCTCTTTGTAGGTGAGCAGGTATCCCTGAATCTGCGCGGAACTGACCGCCACTCCTACCAGGCTATCAGCGAATTTAGCAGCTAATGGATGCAGTTCTTCCATAGAGGTCATAGGTTCCATCTTGGACTTCTCATCCAATCCGCGCCAGTCTGCATCAGGTGATAGTTTTGGCGGTCGTCCAGGGATGGGATAAAACCTGGAAAACATGCGTTCCAATTGATATCGATCACAATAGTCTACGTGCACCTTCAGGTCTACTCGACCTGGTCGAATGAGGGCAGGATCCAAGCTAAAATTAAAAGGTAACAAAACGTGAATAGGGCAAAGCTCAAGCTAAAAAGAGAAACGATGTAGACGAAGCCTCAGTGGTTCAGAAATTACGAGGGTCTGAGGAAAACAGCACCAACATATGTAACAGCCAAATATGCGAACGCATCAAGCATTGGCACACACACGCAGTGTTCAGAAAGCGTCATGAATAAAAGTCTGACAAGTTGAACTGGCCTTCACTTAAGAATGAAATGAATCACGTTTGCAGCCTCAATCATAAGAACTTCTAAGACAGTTTCTACTTAACTTAGTTCTCCCGGACCAAATGGTGTATTTCACTATTGAGAGGACTGTCCCCAAAAGTGTCTGATTCCATTGAGCACTTAGAATAACGCAAGCCAATTTATTTCACCATAAAGAATCATCGTCAAACTCACATGGATTTACTTCTCGAATCTTCCCAAATCTTCTCAAATCTAAAAACTTCCCAAATCTCCTCACACTACCAACAATTTATAAGTAGCTCGGTGGAAGAATAAACTTCACCCGATGAGTGAAACTTCCCTGAGAAGTCGTTGCTCGAGGAGCCAGTCAGCACGTGTGACCACGTGATGTGGATCCCGTGATTGAAGGATGAGCGGCGCTATATATTGTCTAAGTACGAGTTAATCCCACTGCTGATCAGTCACCCGTGGCCGAACGGTTAAGTGTTCAAACTACTAGCTAGGAGGTCGCGGGTTCGAGACTCTCCGGAGTTTCGTGAGATGCGCACTGCTGATGATTCCCAGTAAGGATGAAACAGCTGTGCAGTGCTTCTCAGCAATTCAGCATAGATTGGCTTCACTTACAGGACGAAATCGCCACAAAAAATCTCAAATCTTCTCACACTACCAACAATCACATGGATTTACTTCTTGTTCGAAAAGTCGATAAGCACCAACCGTGGTGCTGAATTCGTGATAAATTCAGACGAAGTTTCCGAAAACTAAAACTCTCCTCCTTCCTTCGTCCAGAGAGGGAGAGTACAGGCCTTGTACTGCTAGTGTAATACTCACTGAGAACTCGTACAAGCGCATCGTGAGATGTACTACAGAAACTGACTGTTGATTGCGTGACAGTTGACCGGTTCGCCGAACTTGCAAATATTTCTGCACGATATAAAAGGTGGTTGGGCGAGTAATTCCCCTACCTGTAGCGCCTACATAGCTTCCGACTGGATGTTTGTGGATTACTTGTGCGTTTTCGATTGACCACTTTGGAATTTTCGCTGCACCGTGGTGTGATTATCTTACAATTGGTTTGTTCATATTGGTATCTATGTTCCTTCGTTCCGATATGTCTGTTTTGCCATTTTCGCGTGTTTTCCACCCGACATTCCCTTCAGTTGGATAGCTGCGAGACATTCCCTAATTTAGTAGCCCTCTTCTTCTGATTTGGTCGATCCACATGCCATCACTGTTGCGCTGTAGTCCAATTTTTGGACAGAAGCACAAAATTAAAATAGCACAGTGGAATTGGTAAATGTGGCTTTGTTGTTTTGTTCTGTTCTGTGGAAAGTCAGGAAAATGACGACATCACACGGAAAGGAAGCGCGATAAAGCAAAGCACAGACATCAAGATGAAAGTCGCTGAGAAAAGCTTGAGGCTGTTGGCGGCGGAACGCATGGACTTAAAAAAACACTGGGAAAATTATTGATTCATTTTGGTTTACCACTTGACCCTTCCTTACATCACACACGTTCCTTCCGATATTAGGCGTTATGTAAGAGAGCCGATCCCAATAAAGACTGTATTAGGAAGCTGACATATCCGCTCCTGATCGGCCAAGTCCACCGAAACACGCTCAAGAAGTTGAACAGTTACATCAAGCAATATATTCGTGACTGGATATGTCTAGCCCCCCGATCAGCTACATCCACGCAAGTAAACAACATGGGGGACATGGTATCCCAAGTCTGAGTGTAACAAATCCCGATGCAGCGGAGAGCGTGTATGGAAAAGCTCCTTTATCCGCGGTATCCAGCTTCGATGCAACCTATTCAGGACGAGCGTTAGAAGCGCTTTGCCTGGTCATGATGGGCAGGCGATCTTATGTCGTGAAAACTGTGGCCAACCGGATAGATTGGTGCATATTTTGCAGTCCTGCTGGATCATGCATGGTGCCAGATGTGCTCGTCATAATCGGGTTGCAATGGGACTCGCAAAAAGTCTGCGTCGGCTGAGATACACCGTCTTGGAGGAGTCGAGAGCACCTACATCGATGTCCTTCCAGAAGCCTGACCTAATAGCTGTTCGGAAGCATCGAGTAACTGCAATAGATGCCAGTATAGTTTCAGATGGGTGCGGAGTGACTGTGAAATGAGAAGAAGCAGAAGTATGGTGCTGATAAGTATTACCCCGCCGTAATCTCAGCCCTACGTCGAATCGCTTGTGATGTCGACTTTTTGGTCCACCAGCAAATGATCAGTTCTTACTGAGGGATCTGCTTTCCTCAATCCGCCAAGGCTGTTATTGGACTGGGACTTCCTACGATCACAGTCAGTGACTTGTGTTTGCTTGCCATTGTGGGCTCTCTGCGTACTTACGACACTTTTATGCGTGGCACATGGCGTTGAGTGTACATTCTCGTCATTTAATCTCACACCAGACCCAGTATACCTGGTGTGCGAGTCTTGACTGCACTAGCGCTTACCGCGCCTTGGAAAGTATTCAGCATAGTTTGTCCTTTCTTCGGTTGTTGGTCTTTAGACGCGTGTTCCCATACCGAAGTTTCGACATACGTTGGGATTTATCTCATCTGACTGGAACTGTTGGTGGCATGACTTCAAATGAAACGTTTCTCTCTTTTATCTCATATTCTTCTGTTACCCTTTCACTTTCATCGCTTGCATTCACTTTTTATGTCTGTGACCGTGTTCTCGAAAGATAAACGATATTATATGAAAAGTTACTTTCTTTTTGGTTAGTAAAACTGTATTGCCCTTTGGTCACGAATCGGTTCGCCACATGCAATGAGATTCCTTACCTCGTGGTGCGTTAGAAAACATGCCCCGTCTGATGTTGAAATTCTAACTGAATATCCATAGGTTCACCCGAAATTACTCTAACGGAGAGCTCCTTTTTGCGATAGGCACATTGGAGAAAGGAATTGCTGTTCAATAAATGGACTGTTCCGGGAACTTCGATTTAAGATCGTTTTGACATAGAAATGTGACGATTGGAAACTATAAATGGGGTGCAAGAGGTTGCTTTTAGGTTGACAGTAAACAACGGATGGACGATATGTGGTAAAATACAACTCACCGATCGACGTAATTGGTAGTCATGAAGATTATACGTCCGTCCGTCGAAGTGACGCCGTCCAACGCATTCAGAAGCCCACTCAATGTTAAGGTTGGCATCCCCTCGTAAGCTATAGAAGAGAGAAAACGAATGAAAACTAGCTTTGAGTGCGCACGGCTTCAGATACTGCAAGATAAACATACCATCAGACCACACAGAGAAATGAACACACCTACAGCGCAAATCCAAATCATTCTCTCACTCAAAATAGGGTTGCATCTATCAAAATATCGAATGTCAAAATAATTATTTCATGCAAACATTCTCTTTTGTCTGCTTGCGAATAAATCGGAGATGTTTCAGTACTATTCACACCATCGGCGAAAACTTTGAACTATTGGTTTCGTCTTTCTTGATCCACTCCGTACATCATCGGTTCATGCCAGCTGGCTGAGTGTCACGCCACTTGGCTGACACCCTGCCAGAGCATCTGCGGGCTCTAGCTGGCCTCATTTCACTTAGTGTAGATCGGACATGAAAACGATCCGAACAATTCACAGTTGTAACAAAGATTGAAAACTATCAAACTGGAACGTAAGATGGAACAACCCACCGCAACTCAATAATGATCAAGTTGGAAGCCGTGAACTTCTCGTCAATTCGAACATGACGCAGTAAGAAAAACAATGCCATCCGATAAGCGCACTTTGTCAGTCGCAATACACATGTAGAACACAGAGCTAGTTGCGTTGTTGGTGTGAACCTGAAAAGAAACGACCTCAGTTGATGAAACCAAGCTGGTCTCACACTACCAAGTGCACCGAACATTATCTTTCCAACTATGAACAACCTGGTGAAACAACCATCCAGAGTTATTTGAGACCAACATCGACAGGTGCACTAAGCTTTAAACACCCCGATAAAACAAGCCGTCTGCATGTAAGTTGAAACAAGCTCTAGGGGTCCCAGTTATTGGGGAGCAAAGTAACTGACCCGAGTGTCTGTGGTCTAGGCTTGGACGACGGGGCAGTATCTCGCGCTTCGTTTGAATCTCACAGCGAGTAGGTACCAAAGCGATGTTACAGATAAGCAATTTTGGGCATTACTTTGATTCGCAAGTGAAAGAAGTGTGTTCGAACCTCAACACTACTGATTATACAACATCTCGTTCTGTGAGCCGAAAACTCAACAGGACTCCATATGAGTTGAAATTTACAAGCGCTTCCGTTTAAACCTCGATCAACAGCATGAGATTCATTGCTCACAACGGAGCTGCGGTAGGACAGTTGCGCAAATCGTTTCACTTGCAAGCACAGTCGACGCGAAAAAAGCATGAATTTCAGCACTAGTAGAGGCCGTTTCTCCAGCGGTTCCGTGTACCAACAGCCAGTTTAAGTGGAATCCACATGTAGCCCTCACCTGCATGCAATGTGAAAATTCCGCCGAAAGAAACATCAATATCAGTCCCATCAACCGATAATTGCGTCCATTATTTCTCTTACCAGAGAACTGGTTGCAGTCTGAAGATCTTGAAATAAGAACCAGAACGGTGCCTACCCAGAGTTTTTCGCGTGCTACCGACCACGTTTTCCAGAGAATACGACGATTGTTCGACTCAGGTCTACAGCGTGTGTGTCGGAAGTGCTGGGTGTGCGCTGGTCATCGTGACTGATCGCATTAGCTCTGAGACCCGCCATTTATAAAACTCTATCCCGTTGTATACGTATTGCTTCAGACGGGATTGTACGCGATGGCATTGTTCGAACTTGTCAACTTCCTAACATTGAAGACTACCTTTGGTTATACTGAAATGCTTCGACGTGATTACAATAGGAATGAAATCTCACTGTCAGGTTATTAATTGCTTCCCATACTCTTTCTTATAGAATAGCTTAGTCACTAGAATGGATACTCTCCTCAAGAGAGAAGAACAGTCTGGTCGACGTAAATGTTGGCTCAATCAAATCTTAGCCTAACCGATGGTTAATATTCTCAGGTGTTACAGATAAGCAATTTTGGGCATTACTTTGATTCGCAAGTGAAAGAAGTGTGTTCGAACCTCAACACTACTGATTATACAACATCTCGTTCTGTGAGCCGAAAACTCAACAGGACTCCATATGAGTTGAAATTTACAAGCGCTTCCGTTTAAACCTCGATCAACAGCATGAGATTCATTGCTCACAACGGAGCTGCGGTAGGACAGTTGCGCAAATCGTTTCACTTGCAAGCACAGTCGACGCGAAAAAAGCATGAATTTCAGCACTAGTAGAGGCCGTTTCTCCAGCGGTTCCGTGTACCAACAGCCAGTTTAAGTGGAATCCACATGTAGCCCTCACCTGCATGCAATGTGAAAATTCCGCCGAAAGAAACATCAATATCAGTCCCATCAACCGATAATTGCGTCCATTATTTCTCTTACCAGAGAACTGGTTGCAGTCTGAAGATCTTGAAAGAAGAACCAGAACGGTGCCTACCCAGAGTTTTTCGCGTGCTACCGACCACGTTTTCCAGAGAATACGACGATTGTTCGACTCAGGTCTACAGCGTGTGTGTCGGAAGTGCTGGGTGTGCGCTGGTCATCGTGACTGATCGCATTAGCTCTGAGACCCGCCATTTATAAAACTCTATCCCGTTGTATACGTATTGCTTCAGACGGGATTGTACGCAATGGCATTGTTCGAACTTGTCAACTTCCTAACATTGAAGACTACCTTTGGTTATACTGAAATGCTTCGACGTGATTACAATAGGAATGAAATCTCACTGTCAGGTTATTAATTGCTTCCCATACTCTTTCTTATAGAATAGCTTAGTCACTAGAATGGATACTCTCCTCAAGAGAGAAGAACAGTCTGGTCGACGTAAATGTTGGCTCAATCAAATCTTAGCCTAACCGATGGTTAATATTCTCAGGTGGCTGAATATACCCGCGGTAGTCATGAGAACGAAAAAGGTAGCGAACAACGCTTGTTTTCTGTAGTTGTTCCTCTTGGCTAATACATCACAAATTTATATGGTAGCAGGAATCACGTCCCCTGGCCGTCTGTCCTATATAGACCGTAGTGCAGTCATTACACTTGATTTTGTAGACATAGTCCCTGGTTCTGTTTGCCGGCAGGCGATCCTTCAATTGCACCAGTGCAGAGCGCAGGGAACTACACATCAGAGTCGGAGAGCATAGTAGAAAAATAAACAGGCCACCGGGGAACGCAGATGAGTATCAAGCGTTACTGAAAGACTCGGCGATTGCGGAACACGCACTTGACACGGGACACAAAATATACTTAGAAAATATTGAGGTTTTGAGCGAGGACTACGGTCCACGTCACACAGACTGATCGCCGAGGCGATAGAAAGAGCCAAGCATCCCAGTGTTAACAGAATAGAAGATGTGGAACTGGCAAGCGTGTGCAGAACGGTTCTGGATCAGTCGAGCTGACACGTGTTGGTGTGCGGTCACCAGAAGGAAGAGTGGTCATCATCTGGGTTCCACTAAATTGTAGGAGCACTCAAGACCCCACAAAAACCAAGGAAAATCTACAAGTGGCAACCGAAGTGAATCATCAACCGAAGCACCCTGAAGTGGAAGATTAACGAACCAAACCCGATCAGAATTAATTTAACCCGCCCCCCCCCTTAATCCACCAAAGCAAGATTTTGACAACTTCACCAACCGACAACAGCCGTAATTGACACTTAACACTGATCTAGTGTGATAATCTGGAAAGGACTGACTTACTGATTGGTTCCCCGTCTGCCTTATAACCTGGCCAATTTGGTGACCTGCTCACTTGGTCTGATGAAGCTTTTGTGTCAAAAGCGAAACGTTGTCCAAATCAAAACTACCGATTGTTTATCAAGCTCTTCTGAAACGATGCTCGCGAATCGGTTTACAGGGATGGTAGAGCAGATCAGGCATAAATGAAAAGCAATTAATCCCCAATCAAGTATTCCTATCGAGTCGGGATATTACGCAGCTTTGAAGGCAAGCCTATGAAGCAGATGCACTGTTGGTCAAGTTGCGCATTGCTACCTGAAAATTAGGTTTCTGCCACAATTATTAAAAGAGTAGTGGTTAGAGAAGCTTGGATGAACTCTAGTTGCATTTCACCCTCAGCCTAATGTACAGATCCCCAAAAAAAGCCAAGAACACACCACCGAACATGACTTTTGTCAACACAGTGTAGGAGTAGGAAACACTACTTTTCAAAGTCGTCTATTCCAACGAAAACGAAAACGCGCGGTCCAAACATTCTCATGCCTGTGCAGACGGAGTCAACATGCAACTGACCAAAATGTATTCGACGACAGACCCATTGTCCCAGAGATTCACTCACCTTTAGACTGGGTCACTGTACCCTGGCGACTGTGCACAGCAGCGTCGATATCTTCTAACAGCACGATCGACTGGAGCGGTGCATGAGTCAACAGATGGTCCAGACGATCAGCAGTCATGCCGAATTCACTCAAGTTCAGCACGCTGATGCTGTAATCCAAATGACCTGAATTGGGGTTTTGTGGTGCGAAATGATACACGCACAGTTGCAATTAGCTGGCGGCACTTTTAATATGCACATATACGCGCTGAAGCATCGCCAAGAGGCCGGCTCCAACAATCCAGTTAACAATAAAACTGGGTGCTAGGTCCTCGGGGGGACGGGGGGGCAAAGAAGCAAATCCTGTGAAACAGGTCCACAAAGCAAAGGCGAAAGAGCGCTACAGATCCTATTTATTCTAGGCCACAAAATGGCCGATACCAATACGACATCAACAAATGGAGCGGATTTATGTTGAAAACGACGAATCACCGCTTTTCGACTTCTCGGAACAGTTTCGATTCACTTACAGGACGAAAACACGAGTGACGTTTCAAGATCTACTCAGAGTACTACTGCTGTTTACGGTGGCCTCGGCGAAGCCGGGCTAATTCAGTTGCAGGCCAACATAGGAAGACCGGTGGAGTGGAGCTGGACTGGAAAGTGAGAATGTAAATTGTCACAAGAATGCTAGAAGATATCTCTCAGGCTATTATAAATGAGAAAACAAGCTCAAAAGCCCAAGAGAAAAATAACGAGTTAGTTTGGTCCGGCGAACCGACTAACTGTTGCTAAACCGATGCGGGAGGTGTGTTACTTCGGTCAAACTTTTGTAACTTATTTCCTACGTACGGTTGCGTACATGAGATTTCTGCCAGATGTAGTTTTGAGAATTCACCCTAAAACCTGTCCCAATCAGCTACTGCATTTGTGTGCTGCGTGAAGTTCCTTCGTGGGTATATCTAGTAAATCCCAGACGTATCCTAAATTACAAACTAGGAAAGCCTCCGAACAAGCGTCAGTATAGTTGGCTGATTCTACCACTGATGGCTTACAGAGTACGCACCCACAAAATGGTCTTCGCAGGACCAGACTCGATCTACGTTCACCCTGTCCAAATAAAGCGCTGCAGAAGCGTCCGCATCGGTTGATTCGCGTAGGGGCTCGCCTGGCTGCCAAGGCAAGGTGTAATCAGGTGAGGCGAATGTACTTCCTCCGCTCGAATGCATTTTTACGTGCGCATACCCTAATGTGCGTTGTCTGTTAACTTGACTAGATGTTCGGTAGCTCTGACGAGTCTTAGGCTACAGCAGTTCCAGGCATGTCAGCCTATGACGATCATCAAATGCCTGATAGCTCATTTATCAGAAAGACCTCTAACAAAAAACCGAACCAAAAATCCACATGAGTAAACAAGACATTGAAGTTAGACAAATCGGTAGCCTATAAAATGCCACAGGGACTCTTCCACGAGCACAGACGAGATGGCTCAAGTGGTTAGAGTGCGAATTAACTGACTGGAAGGGCCCTGGTTCAAACCCGACCTCTGCCTCTCGACCTCTCTGGTTTAGGCTTGGGAAACCTGGCAGCATCCAAGCCCTCGTGCTTCCTTCGGGTGGCATGGCAGCTAGGCACCGAAAGGATCTTACAGCTGAACGATTTTTTATAGACGAACTATGCATACGAAAGCACAGAACCCCACATACTTTCGTAGACACTCCGATGATCACCTTGTAAGCCAACCAGTGAGCCTTGCGCACATTTGCAGGTGGGCAAGGAGGTGCGGCCTTGGCTGTCTCCAACCCAGACGGTGAGCTCGAATAAGCCAAAAAGACAAGATAATATGTAAAAGATAATCGTTCAGTCGTGACACCCAATCGATGCCTAGCTGCCATGTCACCTAAAGGAAGAACGAGGGTTGAGATACTGTCAGACATGGGAAGTTGAGAGGCAGAGGTCGGGTTCGAAACACGGATTTCCCGGTCAGCAGATTCGCGCTCAAATCACTGACCAACGACGAACATTTTCATAACAAGGTGTATAATGGACAGAATTGCTCACAACCTCGAACAACACCCTACAGTTGGATGCAGACGTGCACATCAACCATTATTTTTGGTGAGGACGTGCTTGGCTCATGTCGATTGCTCCACTCCGTTCTTGAACAACCCATTATTTATTCAGGTTGTCACTTCACTCAGAAAAGCTAGCCACGAATCACGTGCTGTTCTAGTTTCGCCATCAAACAAACAAGACGCTTCAAAATATGCAAAGGAGTTACAAAGTCAACTCAATAAACACTTCCTCTAGCAATATCTCACCTGCCAGCGCCGTAATAAAGCTTGTCTTGCCACAACCAGGAGGGCCGTAAAGAAGGTAACCTCGGTGATAGGGTATTCCTCTTTCAGTGTACCAGGCTTGATTTTCTGTTGAAAAGGTAAACAGGTGCTGCGTTTGTTGACCAATTTTCCATTACGGCAATCCAACGGAATCAAAAAAGAAATGGTGGCGCTACAGTGAAACATGACTTGAATCCAGGTACCAGTCAGTTGCTTTCTTATTCTATAAAAGTAGGGAAATCTTGGCTGGGATGAGGATAACAATTGACCGCTTCTGACGGACATATCGCTAGATGACTCACTCTCACCAACATTGCTGTTTCTATCTTTTACAATTCCTACTCGGGTCCAGTGATATGCAGTAAACCAGCACAATGACTCAAAATAAGTTTCACGAATTCTACCGACAGCATTACTGTTCAGAGTTTTACTTCAAAGTGATGCAAAACCTAATATGAAAGAAACGTCTGGAATGCTAAATGAAGCTTTTGACGCCCCATGTCACCCCATGTCAGTGAGCGTGACACATTCTGAGTACGACAATATACCTTACATGGTAGACCTACCAGCCGAAATAAACAGCGCTCTTGTGTCAGACTCATGAGGCGCAAGGGAGGATTGTCTAATGGACCTTTCAAGGTCTTGTAGCAACGAAGAACCATTGTCAAAACTAATGTTTCTATAAATAACGATGAGAAGGGGAACAACCGAGTTGAGATCACTGGCAATTTCGCCCACCGGATGAATGCCAGTCACTGACAAGGAGTAAAAAGCGGTAGGATCACAAAATCGTTGGTCAAATATCCAGCTTGCTAGTTTCCAAGTGAGAAAAATCGTGCGGTTCGATTCAAAGCCTTTCACTGGTTAATTGACCATGTCCGGAAATCTACAGCCTTTGTAAAACATTTTTTAAAGAGAGCTAGAAATAAAATTCGAGAAGAGACTGTGGGAGTCGTAAAATGTCACGACAGAACCCGAAAGCTGACTCGACGATGAGGTAGGATGTACTGAGAGATGTGAGACTGCTTAGAGTGAAAAACGTTGCCTCCTTGTGGCTACGCATATGTGATGCACGTTAAAACTACCTATAACTGACCACTCCACCTCGCTACCTAGTACTCGTTTGAAGACAACCTCAATGTGGATACGCTACAAAAACGTAACGCCTACTACGCTCCAAAGACGCTGATGATCAAACGGTAGGGGTAATCAAATAAAAGAAGTCAAGTTCCGCAGCCATAAAGTACACTTGCCCTCATGTTCCTGTGCTAGTATCCGCAACTGTCAGGATAGATGACGCTCAGCCGTAATATCCTTCTGTTGCCTAATTGATACGTCGCCCGATAAAAGTAACAGGACTGTGATGCTGTCAGGGTGTTAAATCCTAGACAGGACCAGCCGAGATGCCGGACTATCCAATCGGTAGATTTGCAGCTTAATCAGTCAGTTATTTCAAGCGCCACTTAGCAACATCGGGCGCCACAGATGAAGCACGGTAACAAAGGTAGCTGGTGCGAGGATGATACATGCCTGTACTTCTGTCACATCAAAATTTAACCTCTAAGGCGAGTGGACTCAATCACTCCGCTCGGTATTTCGAAATGACACGAGGAAATGGATAACTCAGAAGTATTACTGTGTGCAATGGGGAAGCGCGGCACTTGTGTCATTCTATTAAATCCAAGCTGCTGTGATACATAGGTGGTACATCAGAAATAAACGCCAACACCGGTTATACGCTGTATACAGCAGTTCCAGCTGTTACCAGCTCTCTGAATGTGGCATACATTCCCAAATTCCCGAACCAGGTGACTCTGATGCTTCCCGTATTTCGCTGCCCCAGTACAACATGAACTCCCTTCAGTTGCTTGAACCAAGCTCATTGTCCAGCAAAAAGCAGTATGATGGAAACGAACAGAAACAATCCGAATTACCTATAAATTCACGAACATCAGCCACCAGAGCCTCTGCTACACCTTTACGCAGTACCACTGAGTCCAGTGGCCGTCTCGGACGCGGATAACCGAACTGCCTCCAGTCTGAGCCAAGAGCCTGTGACATAAGTGAATAAAGGAAATCATAAAGTTAAAAACATAAGGGCAGTGAGTAAAGGTATTGGTCGGATAAAAAAGTGGAAAACGAGGAAGTTCCTTTCCCATGCAACAATCACTCATTTGCACGTGAATTCGAATGTTTGGCGGCTGTTGGCCTGTTCTCAGTTTCGCTCAATTTCCAGCTACTTACTTTTAGTAAGTAGACACGAAGGCGCGGTGAGTCCATCAACGTAAAAAGCACAATCCCAAATTGATATGATATGGTACTAACCGGATGTTAAAACAGTTTTAATGTACTTCAGCCCAGCAAAGGATCTTCAACTGCCAAGATGAAGAATCTGAATGAAAATTCTGGGAACAACTGAGTGCAGCTCAAGTGAGGAGGTTCGTGAAACGTTTGGGAGTAACAAACAGAAAACCCTGGATGATTGTAGACGTCGTTCAACGAGTGGATATTAACTGATGGCCTCATTAGAAATGCTGGTGTTCATCATCGGATCCGCTTCGACCAAATCAGAAAACCACTAAGCACTGACTTGAACATCAGACTAGAAAAACCTCCGAATGCGGCTCTCGTTTGTGATGTTGGTCGACCGGAAATGCGGCATAGATTGTCCCAGGTCGCCCAAGATATCAAAGTATTACTGTTTGTAAGCAGTATGGTGAGACCGGTCGAAATCCGAGTGCAACTTTTGGTTGCGACCAGTACAGCAGCTTTCAGCCAAGGCTGTATACCTAAATCTCTATTCTATTAGACACACTAAAAGCCTTACGTGGGAACCGCATCAAAAGCGAACAGAAATCAAATTACTTAAGGGTCGCCTGCTTTTGAACTCCGCTCTGAGATGCTTCGTTCTAAATTTTTCTAGCTGTTTCGGGCAGACGTCATGTGTCCGTTACAAAGACAAAACAAAACAGCCATAGGCTCCGTTGGGAACTATCCAATCACAAAATGATCTTACCACTGGTACCAAACTACACTACGCATGAATTTAGGAGGGAACCTGTAGACATTTTCACAGAAGCGTTGTCACGTCTTACCACAGGAGCTCGTTCTAGGAGATAGAGACAGCGTTCTCTAAGCCTAAGTAGAAAATATTGTGCTATCCTCCTTTTGTTAAAACTGACCGCACCCAAAATGTTTCGGATTACCTTAAAAGAAACAAATTTTTAAAAACACAATAAAGCCTGCTTGAACAAGACGGGGGCTCGAATAGCGGTTGCCTAACCTAACGTCGCACCGTCCTCGAACAACACAGTAGTCAGGTACGGCAGTACCGCGTACATATGGGCTACCAACGATCCTTAAGCTAAGCTACTCGGTGAGCCCCCTGCCCTTAAAGTAAGCCGTTCTCCCTATGACGCGGTTGCACGACGGCTGACAGAATCTGCCAAGTAACTTGGAATCCCCCGAGTGCATACGTAATTTCCAATCGGGAAATAGACTGGTGTGCTACTCAAACAGTCAAACTCTTTTCTGACATGTCTTGTTTGAGACTATTGACAACATGTGGGCATACATCTAGCAATGTCGAAAATTCATTACGCCCCGACTACCAGCCAGGAGGTTCCGAGCTAGAATCCCCCTGCAGATTTGTGATATGTGCACGGCTGGTGATACTCAAAAAGGACGAAACAGATAAGGAGCACCCGTCGGCTCTTCAGTATAGATTAGCTTCACATACAGGAAGGCAATTCATTGAAATCTCCGAACCTTTCTATGCTAACGACAAACGAAATAGACTGTTACCCCGGTCCTTCGATTACGAGTGCTCTGGAAACCACCTGAGTGGTAGGACTCGGCATCCTTACCGAAGGACATGAAGCATGTGAACCGGAGAAGCCAAACAGGTGACCGGGGTAATCCCGAACCACACAGATAAACCAGATTGAATCGTTCAACATGTGTTCAGTGTTCACGCGCAAAAAAGGAATTCAAAACAACAGCAGCAGCTGCAATCGAACTACATAAATTTGCAGTTAAATTACGCCACAAAATGAAGGAACGCTAGAAAGGATTCAACGTCTGATGAACGAATCGAGTTTGTTGGCTTGTATCATGATTTTCTGTGCACACAAGCCGAGTCGAGGGTGATTAACCAATCTTGTTTGCGCGACTCAGAGAACGAATGCCATACTAGTACACTCCGTAAAAGGAGACTATGAGGAAAGGTCCGCCTATTTGATAATGATTCATAAACTGAGATGCAATGTGAACGAACTGTGAATAACTGTCATTATGATGTTCTTCCCGAATTACTTCACATTTCAGTGAATACTAATCCGTTGACATGTCCGAATCACTGCTTTACTTGCACAGCAAAACAATGTAATTACACAAATCCCTACCGGGATAAAATGAATCGATTCATGCAACCACCAATCATTGGTGAATCCCATTTTTTCAATTGCAACACGAAATCATGACAAACGGACTGTTTTATCCTGTATCAGTCCCTATGAGCATTGGTGACGGTCGCTCTCTATCCGACCACAAAGACCACAAGTCAGTATGGCCACAACACCCAAACACAACACGAAACCTTTGGGTCTGGTCGTTCGTTTCAGCCGCGTGAGATGAAAGCACGTAGAAAATGTCAGGACCTCCGTGAAATTCAAAATTGTACCGATAGAATGCTCATGTGACTTGTTCATCATCACCGTTTACATCACTGACCGTAGCTCACTTCGGGCAACAGAGTGAACAAAGGTAATCTCTTCCAGGTCACAGTTTGTGTCAAACATGCATAGGGGAGATGAAACCAATCGAAACAGGAGTGAAAACGGTCCCTAAAATTGACACGGATTCTGAGGGCTGTGTAGAGATGAAAAGGCGATTGATTGGCCACTTAAGCAGCAGTATCTACTTAAAGCCCTTTTGAATCCAAGTGAAGATACGCGAACGGAAATTCCTACAGGTCCCGGGTTGGCTAAAGTCCTCGGTGAAATCGCATCAAACGGTGTTTTGTTCGGACGTCGCCGCTTATGTGGTCAGGCAATCGCATCCTACTTTCAGTGACTCTAAGTCTAGGAACGAGGCTTAGCGGACGATGTGACTGTAGTCGATAGTGATTTTAAGCAGGACTGAATCCGACCGAAGTTTGGTAGGTACTATCTGGTCAGCATTTTCTTCAGACCAGCGATGAGATATTTGAAAAGATGCATTCGTCCACACATGCTATACCAGTTAAGCCCACAGAAATAATCCGACCTTGATCGTAAATTTAAGACATACGTAATTGTGACGACCACTATAAGGGATGAAAATGCTTACAAAAGAAATAATATTGCGTTGCCTCGTGAGCGGAAAAAAAATCTACTGGAAAACCAGTAATAACAGACTAAAGAAGCTTAGATTCGTTAATCGTATTCCATTCCAAACACAAAAAAGTATACGTAAAACGAACCACTGAAAAGCAATACTTTATAGACCACAGTCCATCCGGTTTCCCGAGCGACTGCGGCTTCCCGAGCCTCTTCCAACAGGTCAATGAACAACTGGGTATTGCGGCCGAAAGTAGTCAGCGTGACACTTTCAAATGGAGCCACGCTTGCACCTTGCATGGTCTGCTGTGCCCGCACTCGTTCAATGCGGATTAATCGACGTCGATGGAACATATAGTGCACGCCTGTGCTGGGAACAAAGTCAAAGGCTACCCGGATCCTGCCACCTTCTGTACGGACTACATTCGTCTCAACGCTCAAGTGCTGATTCGGACCACCTGGCCTCCGACCGAACCAACTTTGTTGTGAAGCATCGTGACTTGCGTTGGTAGAGGCACGTGTGCTGATCCAGTGGAGGACCCAGGGATAAGCCTTGTCATTACTCGCCACTTCCAGAGTCTGTGTGAAGTTGCGGCGAAGGATAATTCTGGAGAGCTGACCCATCCGTCGTAGCATGGCCACACCAAGACCAACACCGAATAGACCAGCGCCTGCACTGAAGTAGGGATTGTCTTTAAGGGCTGATTCCAACACAAGCTGAATTGATTCCATGCTCCATACAATATGATCCAAGTTTTACTGGAGTTCCTACAAAAGCAGACGATGAACTGTGATGAGTGTAACAGCCACACCAAATCACCTGATAAAAGCCGGTCTTGAAAGACAGTTCACTGAATCAGTTGGAAGGCTAAGACTCAAGATCCTCATAACGAGTTTCGTGGTTAGAGTCCTGTCTCAACACAACAATTGCTTGGGCCTAGCAGTATCAAAACCTTAGAAGCTCCATTCTTAGCCCATTCGGAATACCTACAAACCAACGGGATTGCAAACCAAGACAAAAAGTCAACCCTTTGTGCGGAATCCTCTTATTTTCCGTTCCTGTACTTTGGCTGGAAGTCATTCAGGCAACGGCAGAATGATCGATTTAGTTGGCCAACTGATCGCCTACCCAACGATTCATGTGGGTAAGACTATCCTGGTCCCAGCTTCATTGAATCCACAAGCAGGCCATATACCAAAGAATACATACGCGATTCCACAAGCTTGTGTACGAAATATGTGCAATCGGTAGTTGGACTGATACAAGTTTTCAAAGCGAAAGAACCACTAAACTAAAGCGAATATAAAATTTACTTCAATGCGGTTAGAAGAGGAAAAAGTAGGTGACATGCAACCATCCTAATACCATGTACTTTGTCCTGGCCAGCGAAGTCGATCAATAGTGCGCAGGCGGTTAGACGTAACTCGCAAATAGTCCCGAAGATGTTCCCAGGAATTCGAGTCAGAGAAGCACTTGGTAAGGACAGCAATGTACTATCAGTACAAAAAGGTCGCAATATGTCATCATCATCATCATCATTGTCAGCTGTAATAACCGCGTACTCGTCGTACAGTGGTTGTAGCTGCCGCAGTTTCGTTCACCGATGATTGGGGGGTAGGTAGCTGCGCACTGCACGCGCGAGCTGGTAAATTGGTGCATAAATCCAGCACTGTCAGTGGGCTGTCACGTAGGGGGATTGGGAAAGGAGCTATGCATCGAAGGCAATAGCTTGGATGCACGAGCGCCATTGATGGCGCGACTGGGCCGTGTCTGACAATATCTCTAGCCATTGATGTGGCCCGTCTCGGGTTCGCCAT
>NW_008752045.1:240302-248365 GCF_000715545.1 Opisthorchis viverrini | reverse complement strand
CTTCCATAAATATGGACATGCTGGTCACCTGGGGGAAACACCTTACTGCCTTCACACTCCTGTCGCAGAGGACAGTACGACTTACCCCCAGACTGCCTGTCAAGGTGGCAGCTTTAGGTCGGGGTCCCAATATGTTCTAAGAATAATATGCATTTTTGTATACGGAA
This sequence comes from Opisthorchis viverrini, assembly GCF_000715545.1. NCBI lineage: Eukaryota > Metazoa > Platyhelminthes > Trematoda > Opisthorchiida > Opisthorchiidae > Opisthorchis > Opisthorchis viverrini. The sequence goes on along the minus strand of NW_008752045.1, from coordinate 248,198 downwards.
GTGCCAAGCTAGAAGGAGTGAGGACTTGGTTGGGACCAGCCGAATCATGCGAGGATTACAAAAGACGACCTCGCCAGCCCGGATTTCACGAATACTATTTTGTAGCAGATCGGGAACAAAAATAACCAAGGAAAACTAAGTACGTGACCTTGGGTCTGGGCAATTCGATGTTTTGAAGTATTCTCATGTTCGCAACCCCACGAGTTACTGAGAAGTCGTAATTTAAAATTCCACGTTTAAGGAAACTAATGTTCCCAACTAGGCTCCTATCCATCTGGACGATGCTGGAAAGCCAAAGCATTAAAATTAAAACTTAGAATGCAAAAGCGCGGTAATATCGGAGGGGATTAACGGAAAATCGACCCACCCTAAGGGGTACTTCACCAAATAACTGACCCCGTCCAAACTTATTACATACTAGTATGAATATGCCGATGGTGCATGTGGGCCGAAAACTCTAAAGAACAGTGCATCAGCGAAAGCAGCATACGATTTCAGACCGTAATAATTGGTAGGCAATTTAAGCACCTATGCAGGACATCAACTGAACGAAAACGTCGGTAAAGTAGTGCGTATGCTTGCCTGGCCGTGTAGCTATACGTCTCCACTTGTAGTATTCAAGGAGAACGTAACAAGTGCTCCGCACTCACAATCGTCATTTGGATTTGGTTTATCCCGACTTTCGACGTCCGATCTTTGATGCACTTGCATTTACTTGAGCGTCGAACGCAACTGGTGAAATTGATGTGAAATGCTAACACTTCATAATGTCTCCCCACTAACCTGGTGATATGAATTCAGTTGTCGAAAATTTTAGCGAGTAGTACAAGTCAACAAGTGATCCGTCCGACCCGTTGCGTTCCAAAACGTCCGAATTACGCCACATCGTTTGCACAGCTTCCGGAGAAAATCGGTCAACTTCCAAGGAAACCAAGCCCCCTAGCTCCTGCAAATTCCGCATCTAAATTCATGTACCGGGGGGGCTTCGAAAGACCTACTACATAGATTAATTTAGACGTTCGTTCAACCTTCACCTTCGGTAGTACCGAGTACTATAAGACAGGTCATGGATTGTTTTTTTTGGGAGGAAGTGACTTAATTACGATGTTCTCAAGTTTTTACAGCTGTGCACATGCTTAAACTGACTTTTTGTGTAACATAGCTCAAAACATTCCGCTTGGTGATGCTGTCCGCTGATAACCCAAATGGACACTTCCAAAGACACGGTACTTTCAAATAGAATGAGAACTGGCAACGCGAACAACCGAATAACCCACATGGTACATCTACAAACCGCAGATATCCAGAAATGTGACGCATCTTGCAAGTCTTTACGCTTGGTTCAGAGTGGTGCATATTGCCCGGGTCTCTTCACCGTTACAATTTAACCTAAAACCAGCCAAATACCCAACTAGCGTGAATGAACAAGACTTATACAACCAAACGGATCCAATTATCACAAGAAATCAACATGCAGGTAATATATCAAGGTACGTAGTTAGAAAGTAGCCAAATGGTGTAACTTGAAATTGCGGACCGTGGTAAGTACAAGCAGGAAGAACGTTTAGCGTAAGAACAGATAAAAAACGTACGGAACCGCACCAACAAGAACACGAAAACATCGTCAACGTGACCCCAACAATATTGAGCGAAAGGCAACATCTGCGAGATTGGATCAATGAGAAAGTTCATTCCTGGATAAGTTGAGACGTATGGACTGGAGCGCTTCTATTCGGAGAAGGTAGCCCGTATCTGGGAGAAGCGCTTCAGAATGGCGCAAAAATATGCGCGTTGGGGCCCAAACACAGGCTCCGTAATAGTTAAAATTAAAAAACAAACCGTTCAGCCGTAACACAACCTCGGCGCTTAGCTTGCATGCTGCCCCGAAGAAGCGCGAGAGCCGAGATGCTACCAGGCTTTCCAAGCCTAGACAGGAGACGTCGAGATACAGAGGTTGGGTTCGAACCACAAACCCACCGACCCGTAAATTCGCGCCTTAACCAATGAGCAGTATTCCCAACTCAGACTGTCATTTTCTCTTTCCATAGTTATCTAACTGCATACACAACTAATGTGATGAGGCAAAAAGGATGACACGACTTAGATACGGAACATAGTCAACAGTAGTTTATAAGATTTCAATAGATTGCTTCACTAGTGTTCGTGAGGGCTCCAACAACACCTACAATGGAGAATTGTACAGAGTTGGGAACCACCCTTTTTCGCGTTTGGATGCCCTAACATTTTTATACGTCTCAATGCGACTTTAACAATGACGCAACGGAGATCCTAGTGTATCCTGAGAGAAACCTGAAGATGACCCGAATTCACGTTAAGACGCCCCAAAGAGTACGAAAGTCGAAGAGTTGTGCATAGTTCAAAGCATCTTGACTTCACACCGAAGCGTCATATATCGGGAGATTTCAGTGTTTCTATGGAGTTATCTGTGAACATTCTTCGAACAATCGAGGAACATCTCAACGTAAACATAGGCATATTAATACCATTTCTGGAATAAATAAACCTAAAAGTGTGGGACGTTCACCTTAAAAATTGAAGGCCAAAAAGTAGGCGCAAATAAATGGTTTGAAACTGATGAAGAATCTGAATCGTTCATCGATACGGTGAAGCTGTCCCGTTTTCTCATACACGCTCCGCTTGTGCAATCCCTCCTCAAATCTGAGGTGAGAAGATCCTACCTACCGAACCTTACCAATAAAGGTCGGCATCAAAAATCACCCATCTGTGACATGTTTTGGCAGCTGATCACCAATCAAATCAAAGAAAGCTCGAGGAATGAGATCACCATAGCCCAAACAAGAACAAACAACCGACATTGCAGGAGTCGAACTACAGCTTTCGGAGTACAAGAAAGCCTCGCCTCAAAGCCTGTTATTTCTAGTTGGGATCGACCAATACTAGTGCAAGTCAGTGCAGAAATATCGAAGTTACTGGGCCAGTCAATAAAAAAATCTGACCACGACAGTTTGAGGAAAGGTATATTTCGCTTCAGTGTTGCGTTTATGACAAAAAGATAACAGTTCAAAAATGTGATAAATAGTGATGAGACTGAAATGGTTGCATTGACCAGGTGCGGAAAAAGTGAATCAAAGTCATCAAAACAAATTAGCGAAATGCAGTCGGATAGCCGGGATGGCAGCTGTTCTGAGGTTGAATAACTACACCGGATCGCGAATAGGCGGGGCCACAACGCCCTGCGATTGTAAACGCCTCCAAGCAGCCAACGATGGATCCGCCGTACGTGTATGCCACACAAGAATCTACCGGAATACAAAACGATTTGCATGAAAACTCAGAAACTGTGGGAATTTCATAACAAACGCAACATAAAAAAATCGTTCAGCTGTAGCACCCTTCCGGTGCCTAGCTGCCATGCTGCCCGAAGGAATAACGAGGGCTGGGATACTGTCAGGTCGCCCAAGCCCAGGCAGGGAAAGTCGAGAGACAAAAGTCGGGTTCGAACCACGGACCTTCCGGTCAGTAAATTCGCGCTCTAACCAAGTGGGCCAAATACAAGCAAACATATCCGACAAGCACTGAATGAAAACTTCATCCCTATCTTTGAACAATGCGGGTGGCGGTCATACGAACCAGGGGCTCGGTAGGGCTCAAGAGAACACATAGTCATAAACCTATGAGGCCGTAGGCGGCTCCACGTTCACCGTTAAGGGTTCTACTTCACCTTTGAGCTCCAGATGGGTGCCAGCTGGTGGTCACAATTGGTGTTCGAAGTATTCGCGGGGCTATCATGCGCCAAATTAAACAACCTGGTTTGGAGTCAAGTTACCATTTGGCTGAACAACATACCTAAATTAAAACGCCCAATGATTGGCCTAAATTAAAAATTTGAAAAGAACGCCGTCGCACTGCCGCATTTGGGTTCGCTTCCCAATAGGAAGATGCCCTCCTAACCGACCTGTGACGTTAATGCTGGATCAACGCTTCGTCCTGTCAATACACAGATACACTACCCGCACTATGTCGATTCAACAAAAAAACAAGGGCAACCTGTGGAATCAATGCATGCTTTTCATATACAGTCTGCAGTGGACGAGGTGAGAAGTACAGATAGCTCTCACTCACTTAATCAGAGGAACAAGAATTTTTATTTATTTCCTTAATTTGATGAGCATCCTGGAAAATATGTGCAGCTGTCAATTGGCGATGAATTATTACGTAACAAACCCAATTTCACACCTGTCAAATGTGAGGTCCAAGTGCCAATAAAATTGTGACAGTTGTCACCACGGTTGGGTCAAAGGCATTTCTAGTACGACAGTCTACTTTGAGATTTCTGTTAACGGTCGGTTCCTCTTGAGTTGCCCAATTAAGCCGGTGATCCTTTTTTTTGTGGTGGTGCGTAGATTGAGCCGCTTCATACATGTTGGTTCGCTGAGTTTGTACCTTGTTCGTACTGTGTTCCCACAAACTGGATGGGCTAACGAGCTAACCAACGGGATGCAACCTTTAAACGATCAATCAAGAAGGAAATTCACCTATGGCCAAGAAGAGGAGCACAGCAATGACAATCGAATGAGGTTAAGTGGAGGTCGATTGCAAGTTAACCGGATTTTTAACGACTGATATATGTCAGCTGCATCCTAATTTGATTTCCATGGGAGACTGACCTGAAACCCAGTTGAATCTTCCCTCTATGGTGTGGAGTTACGAATGAAACTCAGATCAGATGGCTATCGCATTGATTCGACTGAGCAGACAGACAACAGTGTCCCTTCACCCAGTGTTCTTTGTCGAGTAACACCTGTAGCGTCGCACTGTTCGGCACAACGTTCTGCGCAAACTGGAAAGAGAAAGAAAGCGTTCAGCTGTGCACCCTTCCCACCCAGTGTTCTTTGTCGAGTAACACCTGTAGCGTCGCACTGTTCGGCACAACGTTCTGCGCAAACTGGAAAGAGAAAGAAAGCGTTCAGCTGTAGCACCCTTCCGGTGCCTAGCTGCCATGCCACCCGAAGGGAGCACGAGGGCTGGGATATTGCCAGGTCGCCCAAGCCTAGACAGGGAAAGTCGAGTGGCGGAGGTCGGATTCGAACCACGGACCTTCCGGTCAGTAAATTGCGCTCTAACCACTTGGGCCATCTCGCCAACTGGACGCAGGAGTAAAGATTGAAAGCAGTGTAAGCTGATCTCTCGTGAGAAGATTGTTTCCTAAATGGGATACACTGGAAAAGCCACGAAACTCTTCCCACTATTGAATGCCGCCGTAATTTTGTGAACCAGAATATCTACCTACAAAGGATCTGTAAACCCGCATTTGGCTCGATTCAAGATTTCGCCCGACTTTTGGGGATGCCATCTAAATGATCCGCTTCGGAGTATATTGTCTATTCATGAGTACGCATTCCACTCCTAGTTATACATTTTAAATGGTAGTAAGGTTTCACAACTTTTACGAACCCCTTAATCCCCTATCTGAAGACTTGGTGTCAATGGCGAATAAAAAAAGCCCGTCGTTTTCACTTGTTTTCTCAACAAGTCAGGCTCATATGCCCGCGACGGACCAAGCAGCCTCGCTTGTCGACTCACGCATAGTTTTCAGCTCACCTTTTGGCAACCATCAGCTTTAGGTTCCAGTTCACTCCAGTGTTTCAGGCCGAGACCGGTCAGAAATTCTGATTCCTGAAAACCTCTCGGTCGATTATAGTCAAATTTTGCCTCTGGATGATTCAAAATTAGATCCATATTTACGGCAAATCCAGCCATGTCGATCGGGAAAGGGCGATTAGGTTTGTAAGCGGCCCACATTTGGCTGATTCGTGACCGATCTGTTGCAGATGTGACGCAACCTTCCCATGGAAGCTCACCGGAGAGTCCCACAGGCCAGGTTGACACACGGCGGGTGTATCGCATCTGGAAACACATGCAGAACGAAATAAGTTTCCGAAATGGTGTATTTGGATTTTACTCTATAAATAAAAAGTACAACCTGTTACCTCTTCAAACACCTCCAAACTGTAGGTATTATCATCGTCTGCAATATACAAAACGGAAGGTTCCCGGCGAAGCAGAAGTGTTTCCCTAATCCAACGAAGACCGAGGTTTCGTTGTGAGATTCCTTTAGGTCTGGACCAGTAGGGTTCGTTTGGCCGTGGTCGCTGATTGAACGGGGTCTCCACATTCAAATAGGTGAAGGGGATTCCACATTTGCTCAACAAAGTTAACGTTGTCCTGGTCGACAAAAACAAGGGACGAAGACTTCAAGAAACGGGATGTGTGTACGTTTAATCGAGAACTGCACCGAAAGCTTGAGTTAAGTAAAACACCACGATTGGTCGGCAGTTTATAAAAGGGGCAATCAAACGCTCATCACTTGGATTCGTAATAGATTTCCTCTGAAGGGATGGGAATTCGTGAACAAGTAGCGGGAAGAACGTAGAGAGGGCTTTAAGCCATCTGGCCACCCTAAAAGGTACAGCACTGCTAAGCAAGACAAAGGACTACAGACATCCCGAGGCTCCAAGTGCAGCCAAAGTAGGTTTTTTAACTTGATACTGGAGGAAACAAAGAATGAAAAAAACTGTCCTGAAATCGAGGATACCAAATCTTGTATCAAATCTGTATCAAGCTCCTGTCCAAGAGCGACCAATCCTATGAAACACGAAAAGCGGCTGCACTGTGGAGGAGCTAAGAAGGGGTCCCTCCTTCTTTAGATCCATAGGACCCCTATTTGGTATGGCCGCGCGGCGACACTCGTGTCATGTGATTCGTCGCTACATAGAGTAACCACCTCCCTGATATAACCGTCTAGGCACCAGGAAGGTCAGATTCCTGAAGATAACTACTGAATTCCCGAACTCTACTGAGATCTCCACTAGATGCTAACCAGACAGAAGACTCCCCCTCAACATGCAGCGTGTGACAGCTTTGTATCAAAGCTAGACAGCGTGAGTCAGCGTTGGAGCAAGGTCAGACAAATAATAAAGCTTGAGGCCGTTAGTTTCGCACTCGCATTCGCAACAAAGCTGTTGTGTGCAGCGGGAACAGCAGTCAGATATAGCAATAGGTTTTGCATCTTCGAGTGCTATCAGTATCGAGTCTTGGGTACATGACTCGCGCTGGTGTTTAGTCCGACAGCCATTAACGAACAGAACGTAAAGTGGAAAATGTGAGGAGGTATGAGCTACCAAGTAAGACAATAAAAGTGAAACTTGGTAGAAAGGCTTCCAGGAGTAAACTGTCTAACCAGTCTAACCAGTGGCTGTGATCTGGACGACAATTTTTCTCAGCAAACAGCAACCAACATGGATATCCCCGCTGTGGATCAGCAGTCTAGAAAAGGTCCTCAAGGAAACCTCCCAGTGTGTTTCTTCCTTTTGTCTTGAGACAAGTTATAGCCATTGTATCTACGCGATATTTGTAGCTGAATAGTATAATGATGACTTGAGATGGAAGTCTCAAGGACTGTGACCTTTTCTCCGTCAGCTTTGAACTTTAACGGACCGTTCGCAATAAACCAAGTGGCGCTAGGAGACGTTCATATTCCTCCGCTCAACCATTCTCCTGTACAGCTAGGATAAGGGTGAAGTCACGGCCCACTTGAAAATTGTTCCTGTACATGACAGAAAAGGAATTACTTTTGAAGACTAAGGAGTCACACGACTAACCAGATTCCGGAGTTGAAAATAGTCTCTCTACAAGATCTCAGCTCCATTACAGTCTATTTTAGATGGACTGACTCTGTCGTCGAGATGTCTGGTAATGACGGTTACAGAAATGAAGAGACTGGACCTTACCGTGGTGTGACGGTTTGCGCACCTCGGCGATCCATTGAGCTATACTGGAGAGTGTCCCGCGACACTCACAGAGTCTCTCATACCAGGTTGGTCAATGGTTAGAGGTCTGACGAACACAGTCTCC
>NW_008752045.1:230449-231632 GCF_000715545.1 Opisthorchis viverrini | reverse complement strand
GTACCGGGTACTTCCATTGAAGAATGTGTCCAGCACCAGAAGCTGCGTTGGTTGGGACATGGGTTACGTATACCGAACCATCGCTTCCGAAGAGAGCGATGATGATGAAGCCAAGATCCGTGAACTTCCGTTAGAGAAAGGAACGGTCACAAAACTTGACACACCGGAAACTAAAATGTTTTCGATGGCAACCTATCCTAACTTTCAAATTTTAGCTGGAAAAGGTCACTTGATGCAAGTGCTGCCGAGGCAGCAAGGCTCATGTATGATCCGTAAATCTTCCTCATCGGTGACGACGTCCCTCGGCTATCAGACACATGCCAAAAGTTACCTGAGTCAAAAGTCATGCGTTGCGTGCGCTGACATTCGTCTCCAAATTGACCTGTCGCATCGCACCATGTCAATAAACCGAAGAGCACAAAAGCTACTGTAGCATACGGTTTGCGCTTAACTGCACGTGTGACCAACAGAACTGTCAAAATCCGAGGCGGTAGGCCTGGATGGCTAAATGAAGAAGACATCACAATGGCATCAGCATACCAAACTCGTTCAGCTGTAGCACCCTTTTGGTACCTAACTGCCATGCCACCAGAAGGAAGCACGAGGGCTGGGATAATGCCAGGTTACCCAAACCTAGACAGGAGAGCCAGACGTCGGGTTCGAATCACGGACCTACCGGTCAGTAAATTCGCGCTCTACCACTGAGTCACTTCCCCTCCCGCATACCAAACTGGTGATTCACAATACTCAAGTGGGGACCCTTACACAGCTGAGACCTGCGGTGTATGCAAAAAAATTGCACTACTCATAAAAACCACCAAAGATAGATGGGCGGCTAATGCTAACCGTTATTCATTTTGGCCGGTACGATGATCACAATCACCTCTAGCATGATTGCACGTTTAACACTCTAAGACTTTCAGTGTTAATGCGGGCAATCCACAGAGAGAAGCATGAAACATATCAGACGTAGTACGATATAACAATATTCAAAACAACATAATATGTTGCAACGTATTCACCATAAACCTGAGGTAGAAGTGCATGATCATCATCATCATTGACGGCATGACATCAATGTTCAACACCGATGCTTCACTGCCGTACAACTATGACTTATTTGAAAGCCTTATTGTAAAGAAAAAGAGTAAAGGTAGACGGGGAAGGGACTTAGTGCTAGCTT
>NW_008752045.1:225925-229658 GCF_000715545.1 Opisthorchis viverrini | reverse complement strand
TTGGAGACCCTCCAGCGTTCGTCTCATTATTTCATCGATCACAAAGTTAAAAAAGAATGGAGAGAGTGGGCATCCCTGACGGACACCCCTTTGTGTACGGAAGCTTTTGGAGAGCTCTGCGTACACTCTCACACGTCCGGAAGTCTGAGAATACAAAGAACGTATTACGTTTACAAACATTATATATATATGTATAAATAATATTAGAATAATAATAATTACAAAAATAATACCTCGAACACGAGAACGAGGTAGAAATGAAAGCCAACGGACAAACCAGCAACCAAACGAGAGGCTCCAGTAGCAAATTACCTACGGCTCCTAGGGGTGAAAGCCGTGAGGATGACTGAACAGTTTAGACCCATAGTGTATGCCGTTCGTATGGATTCACAATGTGACCACGGATGCAGCAAATTGGTAGAATGATTGAACCATATACCTACTTGGATCTTGTCGCACTGTCTTCACAAACAATCCAATAAACGTTGATAACATTCCTTAAAGTGTTGCACAGACGAGTGAGTTCCGCTCTTTGGACCAGTCGAGGATATGTTGCTGTAAGAATGTATATCCTTGGGATACTAGACCGGGGACCTAGCCACACGCAATAAACAACTGAAAACATGCGACCTTACCTACTGTAGTGGCCCGTGAGGCGAACGAGGAATAAAGTTGCACATATCAAAACAAAACTGTACAGCATGCATCTCCACCATAACACGGGCAGCCTGCCAAAAATGTGCGCTCCCGTTCGCTTTGCTGAAGCCTGTATTGCGCTCCAGCGAAGCATATTCTTTCACTTGATGGATCCAACTTGCTTTACTTCGCGGCCAAACTGTCCTTCCTAGGGAGTGACATGTGTAACTAGAATGAAGAAGTAGGCACTAGATGTTAGTACTCTGATAAACACAGTGGAGTATGTACGGCCTGGCCAGCAAAGCAATGGAAGGAAAGGGTTGGGTTCACGTTAGCTAAACTTACCTGCTTCATTTACCTCCACTGAGGCTGTCTCCAGTTGTAAAAATCCTGAAGATTCAGGTTGCAGCAGCCCAAGTACAGTTATCAGAAATGAATCCCACGCACGCTGATCTGACATCTGGTCCCTCAGCATACACTGCAGAGGTAGTTGAGCCCATATTATGGTGAACAATATTCATGTTGCTTATAGGGTCAACGTCACCAGTCGGAGCACTGTGAAGCTTGCTAACTTGAGACACCTCAGGCGTCAGAACGGTTTATCCCTGAATCTGAAGGGACGTGTATATCAAGCTACAGTACGGGCTGTTTTGTTGTATGGTTGTGAGACTTGGCCTATTCGAGCAGCGGAACTGAGACGTCTTCAGGGGTTCGACAATCGTTGTCTCAGAACCATAGCTCGTGTGGGTTAGTGTCGGCGGATCCGTAACGAGGCAGTTAGAAACCTGTTTTCAGTTGTGTAACAGGTACTTCCATTGAAGAATGTGTCCAGCACCAGAAGCTGCGTTGGTTGGGACATGTGTTACGTATACCGAACCATCGCTTGCCGAAGAGAGTGCTGTTTTCCATACCCAACTCAGAGTGGCGTAAACAGAGAGGTGGCTTACCCTTGACTTGGCAGAGGAGTATGGAGGAGACGACGAAACGCTTGGGTGCTGTCGGTGCTACTCGCCTTCCAGGATGGGGACCGCGTGCTCCTCACTGTGCCTGGTTGGAGACACTACAAGATATGGCTGCCAACCGATGTCAGTGGCGTTCTTGTTGTCAGTTTCTATCCAGATTGCCTGAGTGAATGTCTGGAGGTGTAGGCACCTCGGAATGATTGTGTTAAGCTAGCACTAAGTCCCTTCCCCGTCCACCTTTACTCTTTTCTTCACAATAAGGCTTTCAAATAAGTCATAGTTGTACGGCAGTGAAGCATCGGTGTTGAACACTGATGTCATGCTGTCGATGATGATGACGATGATGATGATGACGATGATGATGATGATGATGATGACGATGATGATGATGATGATGATGAACCATGGTTCCGTGAATGACTGACATGCTACGTATCCAAGCTATTGAAGCCGGAGATAAATGACTACTGTACTCAACGTTGCAGCTGCGGAAGGGTTTGCACACCAGTTCGTCATAGAATACCGAGCCAGCAAACAACAGAAACCTTTAACCTCAGACGAAGTTATCACCTTGTTGGGGTACTCGGGTTTCGGTGCTGCAGTAATCCTGTGGGGTGAATACTGCCAGGTCGCGAGGTAGAGGTCAGGTTCGAACCACAGACATTCGCTAGTGAATTCGCGCTCCAACCGCTGAGCCATCTTGACCCGAGGATCTTCGTTCTTTATGGAAAAAAGTCAGGATACTAGATCTCGCCGATTAAACCAAAAATGTGCTATTCAAGTACACGAGGCACCAACGGAGAAATAAATCAACCAACTTGCATCTTTAATAGTTGTTTCTGGGATACAGCACACACCAATGCCGAGAGCGTCCAGTGTGAGTGTAAGAGCAGCTTGTTGTCCTGCTTGCTTCAGAGTGTGGACATTGAACACGACCAGATAGACTGGGTGTCGAGGCTTGAATAGTGATTTGAAGATATCTGAGGATGTTGGCGCCATGTGACGCCACGTTGCGCTCAAAACCGATGCATGACAAACAGAGTCATCGGTCCTAAGTGCTGGGCCTACATGGAGAGAGTTATTGATAGAGTGGTATGTGAAACAGAAAGAAGGGATGCGTCAGCAGTAGCCTGTTTTACTTTACACGGCCCCCTGTATGCGGCAAGTAAGGCGACCCGGTTGATGGCATCATGTGATGGCCGATGTGGCATGAGTTCATTTGTGTGTGCATTTCATAGTTGTACGTGGGCTGGGATACTGTCGGGGGCGCCCACACCTAGGCAGCAGGACGTTTAGGGTCCTCAACCAGAGCTTTTGGCTCAAAAGGCTGACCACAAGGCAGCGGTGTTTGGCGGGAAATGTTAATGCCTTACCATTTCCACGGAGCAAGTCACCACATGTTCCAACACCCAACCTGGGGAGGGGCAGGAGACTGTTTGTCAGACCTCCACACGGTGACTGATATGAGAGACTGCGAGTGGTGGGGCTCTCCCCAGCATAGCACCATGGATCGCCGAGGTGCGCAAACTATCACTCCACGGTAAGGTCCAGTCTCTTAGTGACGGAGATCGAATACACACTTATGTTCTGTGGGAACAAGGTTTCACCAACAGTTTTTTCACCATTGACCCAACCAAAAAGGTGAGGACATGGCTCACAGAGCACACCGCTACTGATTCACGGATTCACGGATTGATACACAGGATCGAGGCTTTTGCCCAAGTTTCCCGGGTCGGTTTTGTTCTTGTCGGTCAGTGGCTGTCGTTCACCTGAAAGGCACAAGTGAAAAAAGGGTGTAGCACTGCTCTTTATGTTCTCAGCGCGGGGCAGTATGCTCGCCAGCGCGAGGATTCGCATAAATAAATATCTAATAGTGCTTTAAATTGGGTTCGAGAAGGAGCGTGTACAACCGTCGGAGGAAGGTCATTCCACGCAGCTACTACCCGAAATGAAAAAAAGTTTTGTCTAACGGATGTGTGTGCCCTGAGCTTGAAGTTTTTCTTACTATGTCCCCGCCGGGTGTTTGCTGGGTAAACGGTAAAAAACCTGTTTGCCAAGCTTTGTTCAAACAGGGCATAGGTAAGAATTAGGTCCCCTCGGAGGCGACGGTACTCCAGGGGAAAGAGATCAAACAT
>NW_008752045.1:216366-224383 GCF_000715545.1 Opisthorchis viverrini | reverse complement strand
GGTCAACTTTTTGAAAAAGAGTTGGGATCTTTTTTCCAGAAGTCGCCGAATCCTTTTTGGCAGCTTGCGGTTCATCCGACTGCGTGCCGGTCTTCTTGAACAACAATTTTTCTAGTTCCGGATAGTTGGCGCATGTATTAACCTTCCTTCGAAGGCTGTTCACGTTGGACCTAGTACCCATTTAAGGCAACGCAACGCAATGCAACGCAATGCAACGCAACGCCAGAAAATCGGTACGCCTTTCTTGCGCGCCATTGCTAACCGGCTTGCGGTGGATACTGGAAGCTGATTGGCTGTTAGGTCCAGATTTTGGTCGAGTCAGATTTCACCTGAATGCTAAATCCGCAATCCAGTCTCTTTACCGATCAATTTCAGGGTTCCAGCTATGCGTAATATCTTAATCCGACGGCCAACGACGGTCCGTCATGCTCGTAACTGCAGTTGACATCGCCTACTTTGGCTGCTTATCGTAATTGCAAGGCCTGTGTCCATGTGAGATCGAGACTTCAACTATGACCAGTAGCCCAGTTTATTGGGCAACGATGGCCCGTCATACTCATAACCATATTCGATGTCACCTGCCGAGGCTGCTTCTAGTAACTGCCAGGCCCGTGCATATGCTCGTAGCTGACTATAATGTCCCTGCCACAACACCATGCGTGAAAAATCAACAACCACCTTTAACAAATCATATTTTTCTTTATTGGTTGCATCGGTACAAACACAATGTGTGCTCAGTCTACTTCTCAGCTTTTAGTCGACGGGGTTTCTGAAAAAATGCACAACCATTTATGACTCGTACACATCTTCCGATTCAAGATACAATTAAACAAAGTTGTAGTGGCTATATCACCGAGTGCTCAATAAGTCCCTTTGTCCTTTGGTCGACGACGACCCACACGGGCTATGAATTTGAGACAACCGTTGTTGAACACCTGAAAACGCCTTGGTTCCGCTTCTAGAATAGGGCCAGGTCTCACAGACATAAAATCGAAACACTCGCGACCTTATACGCACAAAACCTGGTATTCACGGATATCCCCCTTGATGGTATTGATGTTTCAAATTAGCAAGGGCGACCTGAGCATTGCAGGTTCGTGCATTGACCTCATCTTTCACACCACAATCACGACTAATACAACTTCGAATCTGTGCAAAACACTGCACCACACTATTCCAACCAGATCAGAAAAATAACTGCGATCTGACATAAGCTTTGTTCTACCTCTGAGGATTTCTTCGGCCAACCGAAAATATCCTCCTCCTCACAGAATTCACATCCAAGCTAAATCATCTCATAAATGACGTCCGTTAAGGGGCTGTCCAGAAACCGAAGTATTCCAGTGCAATGGTCACACGGTACTGCTATACCCAGTTTGATAGCACACCTGCAAATGCACACTCCCCTACCTTGACTTTACACTACACCCCACTTGTTCCACTGCATGTAACTACGAGCAAACTCACGTTATATCCTGACTGTATTCTTCTGACCATGCTTGAAGGTACGTCACCTACCTGTTGGAATAAGCGTCATTATGATGACATGACACTCTGGGTACAAAGTGTACACCAAATGACAACATAATTATCGTCATCACTGATAGAAGAGCAAGAGATGCTGACAGAGACTCACCACATTTACATGATATGACGCCTAAGAAGCAACCGTTTTTTTCATAGCTTCACGCTAATCTTTAGGCTGTAACAGCTCCATTCTGAAGTCAACTCACCGTACAAACACGCGGCAACACCAGATATCTCTGATCTCATGTCTCTGCAAGCTCTGAGCTGCTTTTCTAGCAAACCTTTCGGATATTTATCCTATTTTGACTCCCAAACATAGGCATGGCTGTCTTATTACCTCGCTTGAATGGCAGAAATAAACCAACACGAACCCTCGATAGACCCAAGAACATACTAACTACAATGACAACCATAAACGGCTTATCCAAGATGTTCATGTACAGGGCCGTCCACGAAACTAAGTAAGACGTCGCGATGCCGTTACCGCGACTACCATACCCAGTCTGATGGCTTGCCCGTAGTTACCATATCTCCAATATTTTCCAGACAAGCGCGTTACCTACAGGACCGCTTAAGTCCGTTTAATTTATGCAAAGACTTAAAAGCCGTAGCCATATTATCGTGCCGTCTGCTTGTTCTGCTCACAAATCCAATAGCTCACCCAACGGCAATATTGATGGCTCGAAAATATCGGTGAAGTCAAACGTCCCCTTAAGCGGGATCTAACGTATGCTGACCATCATCAAAAAACAAAAGACCTACCAGCTGTGAAGAATTCCTTGGCTTCGGCAGGACGCTTGCCGCAACTATAGAAGGATCTTACATATCCAGATCGCGATTGGCCTCTCCAATTTGGGTTTGCACCGACGCTGTGGGCGTGATTATTGTCTAGGTCGTTTTGAGATTATTTCCGACCCCAATACGAAAGAAAAAATGTGAGAAAACGAGTTTTTCCGCAAAATTTCCCACCGTTTTAACCAAGACAATACTCTATGCCGCTGGCATCCATTAAAGTACAAATTCCACGCCCACAATGGACTTCGAGTTCGTTTAGACAACCTCTAATGAAATTGCGGTCACGTGTGGAGATCTTAAGAGCCCGAATAATTTCCATCAAATGCTAAAACATTACGTTAAAGTTTTTGATTTTGGAACTGCGGTTTCAGAGAAATTTTGGGTGTGCGGCTAGGACGCGGCATATGTAGCGCACAACAGCATTGTAAACTAGATCTTGGCGCATAAGCTGATATGATGCAATCGCTAAAGGTGAAGTAGGTTCGCAAAAGCTGCTCTGGCCTTGCAAATCCGGATGGAAATTTCCTCTTTCATGAAACCACTGGGACTGATACAGTTGCGCAGGTAAACAAATTTGTCTACTACCTCAATCGGTTCATCCGCAAACATGAGGCTAGGGTTCGAGCCCACCCAATTTTGCAGTAGCACTTTACACTTTGCAGGTGTGAAGCGCATGCCGAACCACGAGGCAGAATTATTTATTTGATTTATTTAATTTAATTTATTTTATTTAATTTTAATTTAATTTAATTAACTTATTAATAATAATTATTATATTATATTCATATATTATATAATATATGTATTATTGTATTAATTAAATTAACTAATTGACAAATTAATTTAATTATTTAATTATTTATTTAATATTGTATGCATTGCCACGGGGGCAGGTCCCAGAAAAGTTATGTCTTATGCGTACTCGATATCTGTGTGCGGAGGCCCATGGAGCGATTCGACCACACAGGTATTAGAGGCTTCCAGCGTTTTGTAGTTCGCATTCCGACATTCTCTGACTGCGCTCAGGTGCTACTTTGTGTCTGATTTGGAGACTCCAGGTAGTTTGGCGGATTTTCAGTCTTTCCTTTGTTGCTGGCTGGCCGCCCAGAGGCCACAACGGAGACAGGTGTACAGTCATCACCACGTTCAGTCATTGCCCAGAGGACGATTCGTAAGGTTTGACGTCACCCTGATGCCAGTTTTGCTTCAACCTGGACTCCATAATTTTTGTACCTTTGCTCTCAGCGGCCTTCAGAATCCATATTCATTTTGAAGCTGTCGGGCGAAATGATCACTGCTGACTTTCGTGCTTTCAACTCACTGGCCTGGCTGTCGGATACTAGCAGTTTTGAGGTGCGGTAGATTTTCTTTCCATACATTATTTTGGAGTGACACCCCTGACATATGTCGGTCACCAAACACTCATAGGCTTCACCTGAAACTCACGGCTATGGCATGATTGGCTGGTATATTTTTCAAAGTGATTCAGGAAGGTCGATCATAACCGTATCAAACTCTGCTGGCACATCAGAGAACATGATGCCATTTTCAATTGTACTATCTACTTTTGGCACGCCGAGTCTTGCATCAACATGATTTTTTTAGTTGGCTTGAGACGGTAAAGCACGTTCGCTTGGTGGTTGTCATAAAGATTGTTCAGAGCCGCTAGGGTGCTGGGATAAAATCTGGGCGATGGAGTGGATTTTACCTATTTGTTTCTTTGTTTGGATTAATTTTTTTAACGGTCGGCACATCAGGTGGCCCTCGGTCCTCAGGAGGCTTGCCACTAAATACCCGAATTACCCCCGGATATCCAGTTCTCACTTCAGAACACAGAAAGCGGGTTGTTAGGGTTAGAAGAGCAAGCGAACAACGGTGGACATTTTGTATTCTGCGATCGAGGATGCTCAAGGCCGATATGATTGTCTTGCAGAAAAATAGTTCGAGGCATAGAGTATCTCTGCTCCTTCGATGTGGTAACTACGAGAAAGTTGCCCAGAAGCACCCGTTAGCGGGGCTCAGCTGGGGGGTGTCTCACGCTCGAGACTCTTGTAAGGGAGTTGAACTGATCCACTGACTTGCTGGTGACAGAGTGTGGGGACAGCGAAACTACCCTTGCGTTGGGCGGTGTTCAGGGCTTACCTTCCGCCAGTTGTTATTGATTTTAATGTTTATTTCCTTAAAAGACACTGGGGTCTCAAAGTCAGGATCGGTGAGCAACTATGTCACCAGCTCCTCACGGTCCTATCGTGGCGACTTCCAGAGTTGGTCTATGGGTGTTCGGCTGTTCTAGGCCTTGAAGTAACGTGGACTTTGGTTGTGAAGGGAAGCGCACAAGCGCAGTTCTAACCCGGTTCTGAGCATTTTAAGTTGCGGGACTTTCAGCCTGATATAGCTAACCCTTAAGCAAGCAGCTGCTACGCTTTTCAGCTTTTTTCCAAGTCTCGTGAAACCCCTGTTCCCAGCATTCTGTGGGGGCATTTCGACCATTCCGAGCGATGAGGTACTAAACAAGTGCCTTCAGGAGTGGTCGAGATTGATACACCAAAGGCTTGAACACTCAAAATCTTGGCGTGAGTATCGTGAGTTGATTGTGCCACCGTCTACTTAGGCGATACGCTGCTGTTAGGCCGAACTATGCGCAAGATAAGCAGTCAACCCGAATTTTGATCTTGAATAAAATGAAAGGAAACAACCAGAAGCCGACACAGCGTAGCCATTTTGAACGTACCGAAAAAACGGTGTGTTCCTAATGTGTTCCATTACTTTCGTACCCGCATATTCCCACGTCACACTCCCGATGGGGCTCAGTATACTTACCCACATTTCACTTCCAGACACGGGTCAGAGACTACATTGTGCCTGCTGGTCTCTGCCACAAGACTTTCCCTCCTTCATACTCACTAGAAGAAACGGTGTGAGAACGCTGGCCTCCTTATTGTCTTTTGCAACACTTGAACATCCGCGCGGAAGTAGCAACCTACAATTCTAGCCCCCCAGTATTCTGCCTGTTGACTAGTCGCACACTTAGCGAACTTGTGCCCTTCAAAAGAAGGGATCCAGCGAACGGCAAGAATATACACACCCACATATGCTTGGGAAAATGCCTCAAACCTATTCACGAGTTGCAGAATCCGTGAGCATGATGTGTTTATTACACGCCCCGAAAATGCGCGAAGTTTGAATTCTAGCGGTGAATTAGCATCTTCCTGACGAATCATTTTGCAATGCCTGATTATCTGGGATCCGACCAGAGAAAAGTGAAGGAAAAGAAAGACGAAGAGAAGGACATCAAAGGTAAACACATTTTACCTGGTTTCTGTTATGGCTGAAGCTCTCGATGAAGGAGATATCGCCCTACTGAAAACTTATGTAAGTGCTCTGTGGTAGTATTTATTACATAGGGTGCTGCGTCATATAGCAAAGAGATAAAACAGTGTGAAGAAGACATACAAACATACATGAAACGTGTTAACGAATTGACTGGTACTTCTAGGAATTTTGCATAACGCTGAATTTACAGGTCTCAAGGAATCAGACACAGGTCTAGCTCCTCCAGCTCTTTGGGATCTGGCGGCCGATAAGAATGTGTTGACCAGTGAGTTGATTGGAACATAATTCTATTTCTTCAGATGAACATCCTCTTCAGGTTGCCCGCTGTACCAAAATAATCAACGCCGATTCCGAAGAGCCAAAGTACATAATCAACGTAAAGCAGTTTGCCAAGTTCGTGGTCGATTTAGCCGATACTGTCGCCCCTACTGATATTGAAGAGGGCATGCGTGTTGGTGTGGATAGGACGAAATACCAAATACACATTCCTTTGCCACCGAAAATCGACCCCAGCGTTACAATGATGCAGGTGGAAGACAAACCCGACGTCACCTACAGTGATGTGGGAGGGTGTAAAGAACAAATAGAGAGATTGCGGGAGGTTGTTGAGCTGCCCTTACTTCACGTAAGCCTACATTCTGTTTGTCTTTTGGGTACTTGTGTTTTTATGATAACTTGCTGACAAAGTTCTCAGTATGGTCAGAGACGAGAACGTTCATCTACATCGGTGGATTCCAATGTGGAGTTGATACGGCTAGAGAGCTACGTAGGTGTATTGACGCTGACGACGAAGGCTGGTTGCAAGTGAACCGGTGGACAGAAAACTAAACTTGTGTGGATGTCTGCTCAGAGTGGCCGATTATTAATCATCGACGGTATAACACCAGTATTTGGCATTGATGATTCTTTGCCGTACAACCTTGGTTTGTGTAAAAGCCTTACTTTGAATAATGGGATAAAACCGATTCGAGAATGGGTCTAATGCTAGCTTGCTGCAATCATTTTCAGGCGCCTTCACCTTTGGGCGCTTATTCAAGCAATTTGGATGGAAACAGGATCATGGAACGTCACTGACACCAAGTAACAGCCATATATTACAGCGTCTCCATCCATGTTGAGGGAGGATGACGTGAACTCCATTCTAGGAGCCTGATCGCACCTACAGCAGCCCAACTTTCATGTCCTTATGCTAGGTGGAAGTTTGACTACCGCCCCTTCCGTCACTCTAAATCGGATTTGGGGAACTGCATTTTCCCCTGCGTGCGCAATACCTGACCGGAACCCCGGAGCGTTCGATACTAGACATGTTCACCGAGTTAAGTTGCCGTTGCACAACGGACACCCGTTTCCTAATTGTCATCTTGCGGATTGTGCTATGTTGGCCTACTTGAACTATCATTCTGGGGTGATGGCTGTCAAAGCCCTGGAGACGTCTCATTTCGGCTGCTCACAGGTGCCACATCTCACCCATGCCCGTATCGTGGTCTGAAACATGTCCGTTGATGCTCAGAGATGTCCCGCTTTGCCGCGACCTGATCCGTACGGATTTGGTTACTGACCATATCTGTCCCTACAACCAAGCTAATACAACTCCCAAGGTACGTAAGACGCTTCATTACCTCGAATGACTCTCCTTTTTAAGTGGCTTGCCGCGACCTGATCCGTACGGATTTGGTTACTGACCATATCTGTCCCTACAACCAAGCTAATACAACTCCCAAGGTACGTAAGACGCTTCATTACCTCGAATGACTCTCCTTGGATTTTAAGTGGCGTGTTCAGCAGCTGGCTGTCGAGAGGCAACACCTTATATTTTGTCAGTGCAAGGCGTAGTTTCTGATGCGAAACGGAGGGAATAGAGCAGTTGCAGCACTTATCATCATCATCATTCATCATTGTCAGCTGTGATAACCGCGTATTCGTCGTACAGTGGTTGTAGCTGCCGCAGTTTCGTTCACCGATGGTTTGGAGGGGGGTAGGTAGCTGCGCGCCGCAGGCGGGAGTTGATAAATTGGGGTTAGATCCAGCACTGTCAGTGGGCTGTCACGTAGGGGGATTGGGAAAGGAGCTATGCATCGAAGGCAATAGCTTGGATGCACGAGCGCCATTGATGGCGCGACTGGGCCGTATCTGACAATATCTCTAGCCATTGATGTGGCCCGTCTCGGGTTCGCCATCCAGGAAGACGGCAATGACCAGCGCAGCTAAGTTTCCTGGTAATGGCTTTCATACTTCGCTGCCAAGTCATTGGTTGACCGCCTCTGACACTCTTCCACCCTTCACGTGGTTGTGTGAAAAGAGACCTTCGAGGAAGTCAGTCGACTGGCATACGCAACACGTGGCCAAGCCAGCGCAACCTATG
>NW_008752045.1:201943-213237 GCF_000715545.1 Opisthorchis viverrini | reverse complement strand
CCTGGGGGAAACACCTTACTGCCTTCACACTCCTGTCGCAGAGGGCAGTACGACTTTACCCCCAGACCGCCTCGTACCACGATTACTCGTAGTGCGGGGTCTCGCTGCTCTTGGTCTGGCTGTTCCCCTTTGGCCTTCCTGGCATGGTTGTACCTTGTGGAACGAAGTTCCAGCCAGTGTAGCCCGTGGGATCATTGCGGCACTCATGCCCGACTACCGCGTCAAGGTGGCAGCTTTAGGTCAGACAGCACTTGTCGTAAAGTGAAGGTCGTCATCGACGGCATAACTTTGGTATTCAACAAAGGTTTCACTGCTGTATCTGCAATTCGTGGTTGGATGTGGGCTGGGATACACCAAGGGAGGAGAACAATTAGGGCCCTCAAACAAAGCCTTCGGCTCAAAAGTCTGACCGCAAACCAGCGGTGCTTGGCGAGAAATCCAAGTTCATTAACAATTTCACGGAACTATTCGCCACACATGTTCCAACTCCCACTGACTGGAAGGTCCGTGGTTCAAACCCGACTTCTGAATCTCGACTTATGTCTAGGCCTAGGCAACCTGGAAGTTCCCAACCCTGCTTCATTGTTCAAACTCGACTTCTGAATCTCGACTTATGTCTAGGCCTAGGCAACCTGGAAGTATCCCAACCCTCGTGCTTCATTCTGGTGGCATGGAACCGAAATGGTGCTGCAGTTAAACGTTGGTCAGTCCTCTAACCTTTGACGTGATCAACTGCAAGTGTCTCGCAAACGTCTCCCAGTATAGCTCAATGGGGCCTTGGATACATAAACCGTCACAGCACGGTAAGGTCTAGTCTTTTTGTGACGGACAAAGCGAAGATGTGGTCTGTGCAATCCCAGACAGGACGGAATGCAGCTTGTTTCTGGTGATTCTGTTTCTGCTGATGGTGGATCAACCTTCTTGGAATGATACCGGAGAACACCTTGAAAGTTATGGTCGCAAGGCTGATGATCTGGTAGTTTTCTTGCAACCTTTTTGGATTACAGGAATCACCATCAAGGCACTCCATTCCGTCGGATTTTTCTTTTCAGACGTTTCGGAGTGGGCTGGTTCGTTTGTCCTCAACGGATTCACTACTTCGAAGGGTGAAGGGTTCAGACCGTCTGCTTCATGTGCTTGCCTCTGTAAAGCAATGAGGTTGCACGTTGGACTTCCGTGGACGATGGCGGACTGATTTCAAAGCCTCACTCGGGATTTGTTAGTAGCAAGGTAACGGGGCTCAGCTAAATTGTCCTATAAAGTGTTCAACTTCTTGTTCAAGACGACGTTTCTGTGAGTGGATTATTTTTTCATCCTTTACGAAAAACTCCTTCACTAACGCCCACCGTCCTCCGTATGGTCGTTTGTTACCGGTATAGTTTTCCTGGCTTCAGTTGGTGCTGCCGCTCGCGACGACACCTAGTGTCCACCAGGCTGTCCGAGCGACTTCGGGCAGCCGGTTTCAGAAGGCTCACACGCAGAGTTCGGTTTCGAACCACGAATATTCCGGTGAGTAAGTTCGCGCCTTCACCACAGCCATCAAGGACGATTCCCATGCTGTTGCATCTGGATCACCAGATATCCGAGGAGTAAAGTGCGAGAAATCTGGGTTCGTCCGAGGTAGTTTGGGGCGTAAGAACGCACTGGGGTTTTGTGTGATGTTTACATCGGGTGAAAGGGAACAAGTTTGAGGCAGATCTACCGGTTGCCAAATTTTACACAAAATACGAATGTAGCAATGTAGGAAAGACTCCTTGTAGTTAAGGATTTATCTTAATTCACTTTTCAAGCAGATGGTTAGATACGGAGCAACGGTTAGGTGTTTGACAGCTAGATCAGAAGGAACTGTATGGGGGACATATGAGGAGGAGTCAGTGGCCTGTAAAGGCCAGTGGTACTCTCCGGTCCAGGTTGTAGAGGTGGATTTAGTTGAAGTGCCCCTCGAACCACTGATTCATACGTTTTACTCAAGGTAGTGGGAGAAAGTAGGAACTTGTCCGAGGATCCTTCCCCTAGCCTCCGAATCAAGAGTCCAAACCATGAGAGAACAGCTGTCCGGGTTTTCTTGAGGAACCCTTCCAGGTGCCAATGACTCAACAGTTTGACCTACTTGGCTGCAGAGTGCTGGCATGGCACAAGGGTACAGGGCCTGCGGCAGTACTGTCTCACTCCTAATGCAGCTGAGTCCAGTAGGCACCTGGGCAGTTGGAGATATGTCGAAAATACTTATTGGTAAATCTTTTACCAGGATTTCTCATCTGTTAGTGTAGCTTCCGTAACGGTAGAGGTAAGCACGCTGTGCCAATTGTCCTTTCGCTTAGCGGTTAATTGATCCTCATAAACACCGAATCTGTCTTCATGCAGTCAAACAGTGCATCAGAGCAGGATTAGCATCACCCCAAAATTTAAAAAAATTTGTAAGTCGCATTTGGTTGCACGACCTCTTATTTTTCTCATCTTCCTTCCGCCATTCTAGCCGGAGCAGTTTGTGAATCTCGGTATTGAACCACCAAAAGGAGTCCTGCTCTTCGGTCCACCGGGTACTGGCAAGACACTATGTGCGAGAGCTGTGGCAAATCGAACCGATGCGTGCTTCATCCGAGTGATCGGTTCGGAACTGGTTCAAAAATATGTGGGTGAGGGCGCGCGCATGGTACGAGAGCTTTTCGAGCTTGCCCGGAGTAAGAAGGCGTGCATAATATTTTTTGATGAAATCGACGCGGTCGGAGGTGAGTAGTGAATTTTACCCATAACAAGCACTCACCTTTTAGGTGCACGTTTCGACGACGGAGCTGGCAGCGATAACGAGGTGCAACGAACGATGCTAGAGCTGATCAATCAGCTGGACGGTTTCGATCCACGCGGGAACATTAAGGTGCGTTACAATTGAACTATATCTAGTAACTGCTGCCACTCAGTTGTCACAAAAGTGTTACAGCTGTGACGTGAATTTGTAACAGAGGTTTCATTGGCCAGATCTAATTGCTCTCCGTTTTAGAAAATAGCATTTGCATTGCCTCGAGTAAATTACAGATTATAGGGACTGAAGAGGTGTTGTGGTTTCAGTAAGGGCTTTCCTCCTGCTCAGAAAGGAAGGACTTCCGGCAGTCGATTGGCACTGTAACCTGTCTACTTAAGAGTTACTCAAGCTCTTGATCAGTCGGTCGTAATCTCTTACCTACTAATCGAAAGTCAGCAGCCTTGAATCTCCACAGAGGTTCGTGGAATGTGCACCACTGATTGTTCTCATTTGAAACGAGCATCTAGTGCTTCTCAGCTTTCCAACCGTGTGGGACAGTGTTGTTTTTATTGCCATTCACTAGAACCATTTTGGTTATATCCTGTCATTTTCCCCGCTTTCAGGTCCTCATGGCCACTAACCGCCCAGACACCCTTGATCCTGCGCTCGTACGACCCGGTCGGCTGGATCGGAAAGTTGAGTTCAGTCTACCCGATCTGGAAGGTCGTACACACATTTTTAAGATACACGCGCGCTCCATGTCCGTTGAGAAAGACATCCGGTACGAACTTCTTGCTCGACTTTGTCCGAATAGCACAGGTGAGAGAAGCTTATGGGCATTCCGTTGGGCTGTTTAAGCTAGAAGTCGTAAATGGCTTTTTTCATCTTACTGTCACAACTTTGTTCGCCCTCTTCTTCCCTCACAAGGGTAATTGAAGAGTCCTTTCAGACACTTCCTTCGGGTAATCTTACTTTTAGATTAATCGTTACTGATACTGAGAGACAACACAAATGCCTTAGTTGGAGTTTTAACGCCACTGATTTGTCGTATTCTGATGTAGCCCAGTGTAACAGAGTGGAATTACTACGCATCAGCTTAATATCTCGTCCTACCTCGTTGGGAGGATTCCCTCCGCTGAGAGACTACATACCACAAACAGTGTTCTCTTTACGGAGCGTGTATCTTGCAGACACGGCGCCTATTGGCACCGCGCTTTCCAGCATTCCCATCAGTGTGCTTGAATGGCTTACTATTTCGTGCGTTATGCCATTTTCCATTGCATCCGAAAAGAACTACGATTCTGTTTCTGATCCTGAAGAACAAGAATCAACGCTTGTTGACTAAGTTAGTTTGCTTTGCGAAAGTGCGCTGTGTTAACTCATTTTTCAACACCTACTCCTTCATTCCAGGTGCCGAAATCCGCAGCGTCTGTACCGAGGCTGGTATGTACGCGATCCGCGCCAGACGAAAGATGGCAACTGAGAAGGACTTTTTGGAGGCAGTCAACAAAGTGATTAAATCATACGCTAAGTTCAGTGCCACACCGAGATACATGACTTACAACTGATGATCGTTGGTGTTATGTTCAACGTCGGTTAATATAACTTATTTCCCCGCCTAAATGACTCATTCTTGCGGTCGTTAATATCAAATTAAGCGGGGCAGTTTTGTTGAGCACAGGTGTCGATCGAATCAGTCTTAACCTCCCATCGGTCACCAGGTACACTGAAATAAACAAACTCAATAATTGGGCATCTTCATGCTGTTCACTCCAGCATGGGTCCTGTTGGGTCTCGTGGTGGACTTCATATCCTAGTCATCTCTACAAACGATTCAACCGCTTCTCGGATGCCTCACGGACACAGCCACCGTTATGCTCATCTCATTCTCGTAGGGGACTGGTCACCTATGCACCTATTGATTTCCTGGAGAACCTGGTCCGTAATTAACATCCCAACTCACGTCTCTGCAAGCTTTGGGACCGATAGATGTCCCAAAAACAAGCAGAAGAGATATATTTCAATTGGTATACGAGGTGACGTTTGAAACCATGTTCTATACTACTACTTGAAAAAACGAAAGTTCCCAGCACTGGCGGACCAGTTGTCGACTTGGCCTTAACTTCCACTATCTTCACACACTTATGTTTGAAGAGTTCATGGTTACCGATAATATGAAATCTAGTCTGCGCTTTCAATAACGATCGTTGAACTGCCGTGAACATAGTGGGTGAAAGTTTGCTGTCATGATTAACTGGTTTTCATTATTCATTGTCTATCACGTCGCCCCATGCAGTGTCTCAATGGGCATGTCTCACGTGCAATCGGGTTATTTGGTGCTAAGAAACCAATGGAAGATGGTGCTGTTTTCTAATGTGTATTGCCTATGCTGCTCAAAGCATCGGAGCTCCAAAATTAATTTTTACTGTGAAAAGAAAACGGATGTTGGTCGAGATCTCACTGTAAGCGAAGAAGGCACTTCCCTTGTCGGACAAAAATGTTGTTAGCACAATATTGCCTTCGTACAAGTCTACCGGTTTATTTTGCTGATGAGATGGACCGATCCGCCCACGAATTGCCAACTACGGTAGCAGCAAACGCAACACGAGGTGTATGCGCTTGCGCAGTCAGTTTGTCTCTGCACATAATGTTCACATAAAGACTAGTGGTAAGTTAAACAGCTTTCAAGATCGACAATCAAACATCGTGCGTTTCAGAAATCACATTTCACAAGGGTTTGATGCGTGATTCTTCGGAATTAGCAAACTACTTCTTGCTGAGTGGCTGGAAAATCAGTTCACATGTCACCCACCGATTACTCGCTATGTCTTGAAGAGCGAAATTGTGTAGAACCCATAGCAGTGTAGTATGCTGTGTACGCTGTGAGCCTAACAGGGTGGTGGAACGAAGTGAAAAAGCACGGGAGGTCCGATTAGCGTTTTAGTGCTTGCGGTAAAACTATCAGTACACCAAGAAACCAGATTTCTAAATGTTCCCGACCGCATGCTTTCAAACGAACGCCACCATACAGCCGATTGGTCAGAATGACGCAACGCCAACATGACCTCTCCGGACACCCGGTTGTATAGAAAGGCTATTTCCCTAGCACCGAACATTCTTGAACATCAGCTCAGCAGTGATGAGTCGGTTGAACAGATTAGTCAAGCCATACAGTTCCATCTATGTGGCGTAGATCTTTTTGCCAAGCCTTGAAAACCGGTGTAGTTGAAAATCTCCGCCTATGTGTATTATGTACTTGGTAGGCGCTGCATTTGTGAACATGACTCACTCACATGGCCAGTGGCGCTTCTGTATCAAGTACATCGCAGTACACAGCTGTCCGACTTCCCATTCCAGTTAATAATAAAACCCGCAATCAGTGAGAGAGGCATCAATGGCACCCAAACGTTTCTTAACCTCTTTCATACCCTTCTGCCACGTCAAGGGTAGGCCACCTCTCTGCTTTCATCACTCCCATTTGGGCACGGAAAGCAGCGCGCCCTTCGGCACACGGAATACATCTAGCTAGTGCCGGACTAATTCTTCAATGGAGAAACCAAACACTCGCTTTACAATTGCCTCATTTCAGCATGTCCGACACCAAGCCACACTAACTAGGTCCAGAGACAACATGAATACGTCTCAGCTTCACTGCTCGAACAGGCCAATTCTCACAGCCATACAACAAAACAGTCCCAAATGTAGTCTGATTCACACGTCATTTGAGATTCGGGGGTATACCGCTTTGACACCATAAGTGTCTCAAACTAGCAAGCGCAACCCGAGCCTTACAGATTCGTGCACTGA
This sequence comes from Opisthorchis viverrini, assembly GCF_000715545.1. Lineage (NCBI taxonomy): Eukaryota > Metazoa > Platyhelminthes > Trematoda > Opisthorchiida > Opisthorchiidae > Opisthorchis > Opisthorchis viverrini. The sequence goes on along the minus strand of NW_008752045.1, from coordinate 206,690 downwards.
CCTCATCTGTCACACTACAATCGGAGATAATACAACTTCCAAAATATGGAAAACACTCCACAACGTCGAGTACCTCCCTGACTGGATGTCCAGGAGCATGACCTTACAGTTTGTGGGTGCAAAGGACATACCAGACGGCAGGATGGCGTTGGTCGGTCAATTCAGAATCACCTACACCTTCCATTTGAAGACGAGAACGATATCTGGATACTCCAGGTCGACGAGGCTTTTGTCAGAGGTTATTGAATACCAGGGTTCTGAAGACCTTTCATCGTTCGTCTCACTACCCAATCGACCTCGAAATGAATTAAGAATGGAGATAGTGGGGCAGCCTTGAGGGACACCGCTTTATGTACCGAACCTTTTGGAGAGCTCTCCGTATATCACAGCTGGAATTCTGAGAATACAAATAACTTAATACGTCCGCCAACTGCCAGGGCATTACTTCATGGGCAAGCGTGTCAAGTAAAACAGACCGTCAACTGAGTCGAATGTGCCTGGGAAATCCAGGGATACTAAAACTGTGGGTCGTTTGTGTGCACGTTGTTCCAGCACCTGAAGGAGTGTGGAGATTTGGTAAAGCAACTCCTACCAGGCCGGAATCTCGCTTGCTGCTCTCGAGTCAGTGTTTCCTCGATCACCATAGGGCGGCGAGGTACCACTTCTCGATGTGCACTATCGGACTTTCGTGTCTGCTATCACTAGCCACTTTGGAGACAAGTTTGTGTATTGGGATCCTTCATGTGACCACTTGGTGTTTTATTTTATGTAGAAAACGAATTCTGCGTCCAGACTTTCGTTGAAAGGACACCCGGTGGTTATTGTTGGGAGGTGAGGTGACCTCTCAAAACATCAACTTCAAAACAAGTTTACGGAACCACAGTGATGTGGTTGTAACTGACGTTTCAAAAAAAATAATTGTTCAGCTATACTGCCCGAAGGGTGAGGTACTGCCCGGTTGCCCAAGCTTAGACAGGGGCAGTCGATTCGCTCCGGTTGGATTCGAACCACGGAGCTTTCGGCATGTTCTCGCCTTCACCACCGAGGTGCAATAAAGTGCGTGATATATTAGGAGCACTCTTTATTGAGGTCAAGTATTCTAGACCTACTCGCTCTAACCATTCAGTCCCAAGAACTCAAATTGAAAAGCAAAATCCTCACCAACGCGGTGCTGGTAAACATCCCGTCAGTCCTCAGGATTTGGATGGAATCTATCATCCTCAGGACATCCGCACTAAATGAAACAGAATTCCGACTCCTGGTGCAAACAGAACCCTCAACTGCGCGCGCCATCCATATTGCTCAAGCCTAAATGGCAAAAATATTTTATAATCTCGGTAGCTGAATGTGTAGATTGCTGTCTGTCCTTCAGGTCAGAGGCCGTTTTGGAAAACCCAACTATGGACTAACCAAACTAAAATGGAATTTGAGGACCAGAGTAAGTTCGCTTCCGAATGCAGGGGTTAAAAGGGTGGAGCCGGTTAGAAATGATGGCCGACCAGTTTTTGGATGGAATGTCATGCGTGTGTCTCAGTATATGGATCCTCGACGGAACTTCCATTTCGTTGGCTCGCAACTGTTACAAAAGGCCGGTTAGTGCAGGGAGATGAGTATACGTCTACGAATTGCCTGACCTCAATATCCGCAAACATTGATCATAAAGATCGGTAATATAAATACATATAGGCGACTCAGGCGCGATTATCGTGTGTTGCTGAACTGCCGCACAGCGGATGAGAATGAAACAAGCAAAAATGAACGATTGTATTTACAACCACCCGAATCTATCGCTTCTCAAACCTATTATGTATCTTCTGTTGCAATATTTTACTCGACCGAGCAATACATGCACAAAGCCAAATCATTCAGTCCTCCATTCTAGGAAAGGCTTTACGCAACCAACCACAGCACGCTCCTTCAAATTCCTAGCTTCATTTGGTGGACAGTCGTTCCAGTCCATCACTTCCCCGTGAAGCTCGTAAATTCGATTAAGGCGTGCTACCCATCAGTGAAAGCTCACATCCGGTTATACAGCAAACGGATCGCCAAGTTCGACGTCATGTCTGGCGTATGGCAGGGCTACCCATTGTCACAGGTACTCTTCAACTTCGCGATTGATCGGTCGCTTGGAGAGGTATCAGAGGGGTAATCCGGTGTCAAGTTAGCTGCTTAAACCCGGATAGCTGATCATGAGTATGCTGACTATATCGTTCGCTTTAGCAATGAATTTGAATAAGCCTAGTGTGTGTCGAATAGGCAAACTTAATACTCAACACGCAGGCACAAAAAGTTAAATGATCGGATCGGTTGCCAAATTCACCTACCTTGTTTCCACCGCTTCATCCAACGGGGCGAAACTACCAGTTGAAGCCTTCACTTTACACAATGTCCACAATGTCGTTATCGCCTCGAGAATAAGTGGAAACACAGTTCACTACGGTCGAGGGTGACACGGAAAAATTCGGTGCCCAAGATGTGTGCCCAATCCATCACTGGAGCCAACATCGAATTGCGTCTTGTGTAGAACTGGCAACTGATCTCACCTCTAACCCTGATGCCATGAACCCCAAAAACGTCATCGGGGCCAATTAGGCCTACCTCACGACAGTCGCTTTGGAGTAAGGTAATGGTAAACCCATTACGACGCTGACATATCACCTGAGGTAGATCAGGGAATACACCAAGCAAAATTAGATCTAAAAGTCTGATGTAGTTAGTTACTTCGAAGCAGTTTTTTTTACCGTGACTACCGTCTTTTATTGATTGTATTCGTAAAACACTTTTTACTGAGTTAAAATGTCAGGAAACTCGGTAATAGAACGCAAAGTTGTGCGGACGGTACGCAAACCTTTCAGAAAATATAATCGTACGCAGTAATTCACCTAATAGTTTTCCTTCATCATGCGGTCTTCAGTTCTATTCCAATTGGAATGGGTGAGAAGACTCGCAACAGAGGCGATCCGAGGCAGCGACTACCCAATTGTGCGATAAGTGAGGTTTTCTTAGAAAAATGTAAGCCGCATCAATAATCTTCACAATACGAATAGCTTTCTACACACAATTCATATACTTTGTTTTTCAAACCGTACGAATTTCACTACGCGAATGTTCCGCTGCATCTCATCAGAGCCTAGTTTCCATAACCTACTGATAGCCAATCGGATCATCCTATTTTGGTAAGCCAGCTAAATGAATGACATCACCGTACATTTTAGGCGCTTACATATCACGGTCGGCGAGGTGCCGTGGTTTTGTATGCTGAAAGTTCAAACTCGGGTGCATACAGCTCCTTGATTCAGCCTAAAAAACGTCAAGACGAAAGCGCGTGTGAGATTTGGGACACAGAGATGACAAAAAGGGTAGTTAGATGACCTAAACGTGGTCCGGACTTGGGGAACATCGGCAAAAGTTGAGCTTTTGGGAGGAGACACGCGTTTCCTGGGATAATGTCCAAGACGTTTCACTTATGTTTAAGTCTATTGACCTATGGTCAAATGAAGAACGCATACGTTCGGACTGGTTTTAGCAGCTGCAATACATGAATAAACAGTTGGATTCACGGCGAGCGTTCTTGAAGGCCGAAGTTGCAGCCCCGTGTAAACACAAGTTTCTCAACCAGATTGTAAGGGAGCTAACTCTCTGGGTGTAAGCAGAGATAGAAGGCCCGATCAGTTAGACACTCATGCTCTATGTGAAATTTCAGGCGGTTTTCCACCTGAGAATTATGTTCATAAACCGAACTCGGTCGACAAGGGTTCCACTATTGTGATTCGTCTCAGGAACAAAAAACGGAACAGCCAGATGTAAGCTAATTCCATCATTCAGACCTACCCACATATTGCCGGCGCTGGATACCAGCAGGTAATTCGTATTTATCAGGCTTCACAAATGTCGACTAGAAAAATGTCAAGCAGTTAGGAGTTACAAAATAAACAAGCAACCGTACCGTGAGTACTCTCGACAAATGCCTTAGTGATGCAATACATCACAAACGACTTTCCTTCCGTAGCCCTACTCAGTTACGACTGGGTAGCTGGTATATTGCACGTCAGTAGGCACCCTGATGACAGGAAATATCGACCCTCATGCATTATCATCATATCTCGACCTAAAGCTCCCACCTTGACGCGGTAGTCGGGCATGAGTGCCGCAATGATCCCACGGGCTACACTGGCTGGAACTTCGTTCCACAAGGTACAACCATGCCAGGAAGGCCAAAGGGGAACAGCCAGACCAAGAGCAGCGAGACCCCGCACTACGAGTAATCGTGGTACGAGGCGGTCTGGGGGTAAAGTCGTACTGCCCTCTGCGACAGGAGTGTGAAGGCAGTAAGGTGTTTCCCCCAGGTGACCAACATGTCCAAATTTATGGAAGCAGCGATGGTGCCTTCCCCCGAGGAAGGACGAGTTAGAAAAGGTCGGCCCCAAAAACCCCACACTCCGATCGCCCAACGGTGCGAGCCCGGTGCTGCTCAAAAGGCACCTGCTGTGCGCAGCCGCATCAGGAATGAGACAGTAATGCCTTATTCCCTGCGCCCTCGGGTTAGGCCAACCCTCTGCAGCCGAGCAGGTCAGACTATTGAGTCATCGGCTCCGGGCATAGTCCCCAAAGAAAACCCTACATTCTCCCACTGCCTCGTGGGTCAGACTTTTGAGTCAGAGGCTAGGGTCAGAGTCCCCGAACAAAACCCTACATTCTCCCACTGCCTCGTGGGTCCGACTTTTGAGTCAGAGGCTAGGGTCAGGGT